>NC_134906.1:14589958-14600054 GCF_041734735.1 Babylonia areolata | reverse complement strand
TGAAAACTTACTGCGTTCTGATATATATCGTCTGGTTCTGGCTGTCTATGCCTCATTCACTCTAGTCGGTAATCTGTGCAGTTTTGTTTATCGAGTGGTTTTTGAAACACTCAGTCGGCGACATGGTTACAATGTATTTGTTATACATTTATGTTTATCTGACTTACTCATGGGCATATACTTGGCTATTGTAGGACTTGCTGACAATTACTATCGCGATGTTTACGTGTGGAAAGACACAGAATGGAAATTAAGTACAGTGTGCTCGATAGCTGGATTCATATCATTGTTATCTAATGAAGTGTCTGCAGTTTTGATATGTCTCATCACTTTGGACAGGTTCTTAGTCTTACGTTTTCCATTTGCTGGTGTTAGGTTCAAGGTGTTCTCAGCACATGTAGCAAGTCATGTAGCTTGGTGTGTCGGATTTTCACTGGCCGTGATCCCTCTTCTTCCTGTCACTTCCCATTGGAGATTCTACAGACAGACTGGAATCTGCCTGCCTCTGCCTGTCACCAGGATGGATTTTCCCGGACACACGTATTCCTTTGTGGTGATGATCGTCTTCAACTTCGTGCTCTTTCTGTTCATCGCTCTTGGCCAAGCCTCCATATATTGGTCAGTCAGTGCCAGCAAGATGCCCGCAATACACAGCTTTTCAACCAGTTCCAAAGACATGACCATCGCCCGCCGTCTCATCACTGTTGCTGTGTCTGACTTTTTCTGCTGGTTCCCCATTGGTCTGCTGGGTCTGTTGGCCAGCAGTGGAACTGTCATCCCTGGGGAGGTCAACGTGGCCATGGCCATTCTTGTCCTGCCCCTCAACTCCGCCATTAACCCCTTCCTCTACACAATCAATGTCTTACTGGAGCACAGACACAAGGCCAAGGAGCGTCGCTTGCTGGAGGAAGTCAAAGCCCAGATGGCGTCAGAAAAGGACGCCGTGAAGACGTCCACAGAGGGGTGCACTGAACAGGAAGCAGTCAGTCTTCTTCTGTCCTGGATTCGGTCTGGACTGCTGACTCGTGGGAGGATTGCCGACTTTATCCATGGCATGGAAAAGTGATCACACTTAGTCGTTTTTCTGTCTCTGTACTCTTTCATGTGTTCAAACGAAAACAGGAAGACCAAAGGAAAGATGGAAAGAAAGAAAGAAAAAGAAGAGTTAACGTGTTCCATGTGAAAATGTTAGCCTAAGTCAAACTTTGAAGCCAAGTAATTTACTGTACTGTTTCTTGAATGGTGTGTTGACCAGTTTGGGGGATGTCCGATGTGTAACTAAACATGATCATGTGTTGGGCTAATGGTAATACTGAGCTGTCAGCAAGGTTTGGTATATTGCTTTGACAGAATTCGACATTTTGGTACTCGTTTTCATTGAAAACTGTATACCCCAGGGTGTGTTGTGTGTTAGTTGTTGCGTTCAATAACCCAATAGTCCCCTAGTGTAACTACGCACTTCTGAAATTCGTTATTTAGCAATACTTTTACACTCTTGTTACCACTGAGGGTTAAATAGTATATCATTTTGTACAGGTTTGAAAAAAAAAATCCCCATCTCGTCTGTTGTATCAACAAGGCGATTCCACCACCAAAGTAGAAAGTATTGGTCAAACAGGCAAAAACGTTTGATTACACAAATAATGATATTCAAACTTATATTGACTAGGTATATAAAAAGGGAACTACGTGCAAAAGACTGAAGCACAAAAAGAAACTAAATATGATGATGATGATAATAATAATAATAATAATAAGAAGAAGAAGAAGAAGAAGAAGGAGAAGAATGATATTTTACTGACATTGTGCTTTCCCAAACAATCAGAAGACTCGAAGCAGATTACAATGACGCACGTTAAAATTAGCACAATACAGAAAAGACATCAGAATTATCTCAGTTAAAGACAAATAAAACAGCAAAGTTATGGGGGAATAACATACATAAAACAATATACACATAACAGTATTATCAGCCTTTTTTGTTTCTTTGTTTGTTGTTGTTTTGGTTGTTGCCAGTTTGCTGCTGGATTAGCATTTGTACTGCTGGGTTTACATGTTTGATTCAGCTGCTGTTTTAAAACTGCATCACACTACGGTCCTTGCTCGCAGTTAAAAGAAAAAGAACTCTGGACACAACACACAGAATGACACTAACTACACCGTCCATGTGTTTATTGCATACCAATATTTCTGAGAGAAAACTGAACTGACTAAAAATGAACACGCTGACGATTTCAATCAACGACGCCATGTACAACTTCTTCATCCACCATGACCCATCTTCCTGCAGAAAAACATCAGTCAAGTTGGGGATTTGCTCAGCATGTTATTTTTGTTATCAAGTATCTGAACCCAAAACCTCTTGAAAAAGATGGAGAAAAGTCAAACCTTTGACAGATATAAACATATCATTATATGTCTCGCCATCTGCACAGGTCCATATCAGGACTATCCAACTAAGTAAAAAAAACAAAAGCAGCATTATACACAAATTTTCACATCTGAAAAAAAATCACTAAAATAACACATTTCAAGACAAACTATCTTCACCATTAAGATCCTTAGGGCAAATAGTAAGGACTATGCTTTGCTGAAGACCTGAGCAGTTCCGCTTCATTTGTCATCCCCAGATTATAAAAAAAATAATAGAACAGAATAGAATATGTCTTTATTACCAAGTGTACCAGGGTCACAAGGAATATTGTGGGGATAGTACATAACAAGATACATAAATCGAAAATAATACACAAACACAGATACAGTAGATAAATGATACATACAAGTGCATATCAATATAAAAACTTGTGCATACTCATGCATGCGCACACACACACACACACACACACACACACACACACACACACACACGTTTGAACAGAAGCTGCATATTACATGTGGATGGGGCTGATGACTGGATATTCAGGTAGATGGTTGGTTGCACAATTCTATTTATCTCACTGGATTTGTTCGAGAGACAGGGAATTTACTGCTTTGGGGGAAAAGCTATTGGCGATGCAATTGGTTTTCGTCCTTATACTTCTGTACCGTCGACCAGAGAAAATCCCAAAACTGGATGTGATTCGTCCTGGCTGATTGATTTTGCTTTTTTGAGTAGCCGCTTATAATATATGTCTTCTAGAGAAGGTAGATCAGCCCCGGTAATCTTGGTGGCTGTTTTTACGATTCTGTTAAGGGGTGCAACTTCTGCCTTGGAAATGTTTCCGTACCAAACAGTAATAGCAAAGGTTAGCACACTTTCAATGACTGTTCGGTAGAAATCAACCATGATTTCTTTTTTAATTCCAAACTTTTTCAGGTGCCGAAGAAAGCACAGGTGCTGTTGTGCTTAGGTAAGGGGTCAGATCTGGTCTTCCTGAAATCTAGAATTAATTCTTTGGTTTTTGATACGTTGAGTTCTAAGTTGTTTTGATCACACCAGCTGACAAGATCATGTACTTTTTCCCTATATTTTGACTCATCACTGTTCGTAATCAGCCCTTCTAGAGTTGTATTGTCGGCAAACCTGACCATGGTGTTACATTCATTTTGAGTTGCACAGTCATGTGTGAATAGTGAGTACAACAGGGGGATAGAACACATCCCTGTGGGGTGCCTATGTTGAGAATGCATGTGGAGGAAGTGAGGTCACCAACTTTAACAACTTGTGGTCTGCATCTTAGAAAAGTTAGGATCCATACACAAATTGATTCAGGCAGTGAGATGTCTTTCAGTTTAAAATATAGTTTTGATGGCACTATTGTGTTAAACGCAGAGCTGTAGTCAATGAAAAGCATCCTGGCATAGCTGTTAGGATTTTTCGAGATGTCTGAGGACATGGTAGAGACCTATGCTGATGGCATCTTCAACTGATCTGTTAGCTCTATAGGTAAACTGAAAGGGATCAAAAGATGGAAGAATACAGGTTTTTAGGAATTGTAGAATCAAGCGTTCAAATGTTTTCATTACGACTGATGTTAAGGCTACGGGACGATAATCATTAAGACAACTAGGCTCTACTTTTTTTTGGAATGGAATGATTGTTGATTTCTTAAAGCAGTGAGGCACTACACAAGACTGAAGGGACATGTTAAATATATGAGTGAAGACACTACATAGTTGGACTGCTCACTTCCTCAAAAGGCCTGGTGAGATGTCAGAGCCAGTGGCTTTTCTGATTTTCACACGACTGAAGTGGCGTCTGACTTCATTCTCTTGGACTATGAAAGGGGGCGTGGGAGTGATTTTGGGTGCAACCACGTCAGAAGCAGACAATGGTTTGTCGAATCTGGAGTAGAATGTGTTGAGTTTGTCTGGAAGAGTTCTGTCAGTGCTGTTGACTGTCTGGTGGGCCATTTTATAATCAGTGATGTTCTGCAGTCCGGTCCATACATTCCTAGAGGTGTTTGCAGACAGGTTTTCTTCTAATTTTTTTCCAATATAAAAACTTTACCTTCTCAATGTATTTTTTCAACACTTCTTTTTGCCTTATTGTGGACTATTCTATCATCAGTTTCACGAAAAGCTCTCTCTTTTTCCTTTAGTTTTTGCCTAACAGCCCCGTTACACCAAATTAATTATAAAAAAAAGGATAAAGAATATATCAAAGTCACACAAACAATTCATAAAAAAGGTTGCACAGGCAAATAACACCACAGAATAGAGAGAAAGTGCCCATCCCGGTGTTTACAGTATCACTACCTAATTGCCAGAGCAAACAGCACTGATGGGACACCATTACTTTGGTATGAAGAGAAAACAATAGCAAGGCTTGCTGAGAAAATATACAAGGAAATGGACTGGAAGGGCAGAAAGAGGAGACAATTGTAAAGAAACGAAAAAGGCAGAAACAAAGACAGCAAGAAAAGAGGAAACTTCCAGCACATTATTTCCAGAAGGCGGGGACGCTCTCTATTCTGAAAGCACCCAGGCGTCACACTGGCGGTAGAATGGTGACCCTTCTAGCAGAACTGTACAAACATTGAGAGTTCGTGCCTAGCCGCGAGTGCCCAACGCCAAGACAGGACTTGACATTCCCCCTTTTTCCTGCCTCGCGCTGGGACACCTCGGGAGGCGACGCTCATACCCCTTTCCCCCTGGTCCCCTTCATGACCGTTTTAATGGGACGAGCATCGCCTCCGCGATCAGCGTCTAAAGACGCATCACCATGGTCCCTATGGGGAGAAACCATGAGCTCTGGGCCTGGGAGAGTCTCTTTCCGATCTCGATCCCAGCATCATGGTTTCTGCCGTCATGGGATGACGGACGAGGCATGGTAACCGCGCTTAGGCACCCAGCGAAAGATCCTATCCCCAAAAGAGAAAGGAAAGACAAGATCGACTGAGAGGTTGAGAAAAAAGTACGATTCAGGCTGAGTCGAATCGAGTACACAAAAGAAAAGAATACAGTAAAATCAAGCCACATGCAACAAAATAAGGCCAAATGAACATGCTTACTAGCCAAACAGAGACAGAGCGTAAACCTGACAAGATGGCGTCGAGAGCATTGACCAAAGGAATGATTCAGTGCTTGTAGTTTTTGAGGCATTTGATTGGCTAAGAACGGACCGGCAAGACGGGGCGTCTATTCACCATTAGCCGCGCAAAATTTGGCCACGCAGAGCAAACCGATGGGCCTGGTTTGCATCAGTTTGACATGGTACAGTAGATGACACCAAAATAGATACACACACACACACACACACACACACATATGACACAGGCTCAGCACACAAAACCCCAGCTAAAGTCGCAGCCAACTATTCTTAGCCATGCACAATGAAAAACCAGATGTTTACAAATTTCGCATCTTTGAAGTCTTATCTCTACTGTTGATGAGTATTTTAGCATAAAACTACCTGAAACTAGTAATTCTAATATTTTCATGTTGGTACTGCTGCACACGTTTGTCACTAAAGTTGCAATGTTCAGTGCGTTTGTGGCCAGGCCTTCCTAAAATTACATCACCCGATGCTGTGGCAATACGCTTTATGACTGCAGTCAGTAGACATTATTTTGATTTGTGATCTCAAGCCAAAGTTCAAAAGAATTCATCAGCATTACAGGAAATAATTTTTGTTCAAACACTAATGCGTCCTTCATCTCTCATTTGAACATTCACTGTCACCCGTGACGGCTCTCTCATGGCCTGACGTCACTCCTCCACTCGCTGTTCTTGGCTTCGTGTGAGTACAGAAATTTGGAATGGTTTATTCACAATCAGGCCACAGCCCCTAGTGAAGGGGGTATACGTAAACATAATACAACTCAGCGAAAACACATAAACAAATAAGCATTAAAATAGACAACAAACCGTGCATTGTATCCGTGTAAATATATAGACAACAAAAAATACATTATAACTGTTTTACGAAGTAACAATTTCTCTTAATTTGAATGCCTTATATAAGAATACCGAAAAATTATGTACGTCATTGGTATTGCTTGACGACATTAACAAATTCAACTTGAACAGAGAGGGATGCTTGTAGTACTTATTTTATAAACATTTGACATACATGTTTGGAGTACAGAAAGAAAATATGAAATTTCCTGTGCTGTTTTCATACAGAAATTTATGGTTTACTTAATTCTGAATCTTTTGACACCACATACATGTTCAAGATAATTCTTATTCTGAATTTGCAAGCATGCAAATGTACGTTTTCACTTGAGCCAGTTTCCCCATTTGTTCTTTTCAGGAGCACCAACTTTGAAAAAAAAAAAGGAAAACAAAATATAACAGATAGACCAAATATTTTTTTCTGTATGCTAACCTGTGTTTTTTTACTCTTTTTGACAGTATAAAAATGTCAAAAATGATAATTCTGACCAGCTGGGTTTTCGCATCATGTGTGTGTGTGTGTGTGCGCGCGCGCGCGCGCGCGCGTGTGTGTGTTCTATCAAAGTGGATCTTTTCTACAAAATTTTGCCAGAGGACAACACTTTTGTTACCATGGATTCTTTTTCAGTATGCCAAGTGTGTGCTCATAAAGGACCTTGGTTTATTGTCTCATCCGAATGTCTATAAACATTCAATTTAACAGTCATTTCTGCACAGCTTTCCTTAATATAATGCAGGTAATATAATGTATTTCCCTAATAATAAAATGCAACATTTACTTAATCCTGTTTGTAGAAAGTCTTCACTGTTGCTCCAAATTTTCTGTATCTTTGATGAGAGTGGTGTGTCAGAGTGTGAGTGTGTGTGTGTGTGTGTGTGTGTGTGTGTGAGAGAGAGAGAGAGCGAGCGTGCGTGCGCGCAAGCGTGCGTGCGTGCATGTGCGTGTTTCTGTGTGTGTGTCTGTGTAAATTCGATACAGGTTTCCTGTCTTTTCCACTGCCCTCATTTACTTGCGATGCGGTTTCCCCCATCTTGTGACCTTTCAAGTGACCAGTCTGAGAGAATGGCGCCCCAGACATCACAGGTATGATAAAATTAATAAGCTTCCTCACCTGTACAGATCATCTTGTGGTATTTCAATTGACCAGTGTCAGAGTACACCACCCCACAGACATCACAGACATAGGGTCTATCATCTATTATTTTACACGTGTGTGTGTGTGTGTGTGTGTGTGTGTGTGTGTGTGTGTGTGTGTGTGTGCTTTGTCACATTTTGGCGTGTATGTAACATTGATGTAATGTGTCATGTTAACAAAAGTGTTTTTGTAAAGCACCTTAAGCAGATTTCTGGATAGCGTGCTATAGAAGTATCCATTATTATTATTATTATTATTGTTATTATTATAATTTTTTTTTTTTTATTATTTGTATGGACTGATCTCACATGTGTCTATAAGGTACTGTACTTGTCAATTTTAAGACGGCATCACAGTGTCAGTGTGGTTGTGTGTGAGTTTTCTTCCCCTGTGTGGAAGCCACACATCAAATTTGGAAACATACACAGAAGTTGGAATTATACCACTTGACATTTATCGAGAACTTGCAACATCAAAGGTTGTAATAAGAGCTAGCACAAGTGAAAACTTTATTGGAGAGGAGTTGAAAATTTAGATCAGATACAGACTGTCCGAAAAGGGCCAGCTCTATATCATCTCAAATGACAATAGCAACATATACTTCTAACTAAATCGAAAGTTCAGAAATAGATCTAAAAAGTGTGGCAGCCACATATACTTCCATACCTATACCATTATGGGAGACACAGAGACCAGCTTTTGATATAAACTATTGTGATCAGAAAAAGGATGAAGATATTAATATAATGAAAGTGAATGTAAACACCTGCCTACATGAAAAGTATCAAAACCACCTTCAGGTGTTTACAGATGGTTCAGTCCTTGAAAATGAAAACAGGGGTGCAGC
Organism: Babylonia areolata; assembly: GCF_041734735.1. NCBI lineage: Eukaryota > Metazoa > Mollusca > Gastropoda > Neogastropoda > Buccinidae > Babylonia > Babylonia areolata. Next base: position 14,591,732 of record NC_134906.1, on the reverse strand, counting down.
TTCTGTAATTCCAGAACTTAGAATTGAAAGGGCAGTCTATATTGGAAGTAAGCTACCTATATTTACAGCTGAACTAGTGGATGTAATGCGTGCATTGGAATATCTGATAAACCTCCCTTTAACTATTTTCATATTGGTTGACTCAATATCAGTCTTACACGCATCAGAATCGTTAGATATAATAACTCGACCAGACCTGATTTTTTAAAATATATTATCTATTGCACATTCTATCAGACAAAGGCACAACCACAGAATTTTGCTGGGTACCTTCTCATGTTGGTATAAAAGGAAATGAAATGGCAGACAGAGCAGCAAAAAACAAACAAACAAAAAAAAAGGGTGCACAAAGAAAAGAAGAGAATTCATTTGAAATAGTTATCCGATAATCAGTTTCAGAATGTTACAGACTTCTCGAGTCTTCAATATGGAACTGAAGCCAGGTTAGTGCTGATGATAGGATTTCCCACCAAAAGGACAAGGAGTTTACAACTGAAATCACCCAATGCAAACTGATTGATTTCCCATCGTACTGTCATAGACTGGTAACCTCTTTGGTATCCCGTATAAGACTGAACGCTTTCAAGACAAAGTTTAGCAAAAACATTTATTGTGTATGTGGTAAACAAATCACACGCAATCATATTGTGTTTCGGTGTCAAACTATTAAAACGCACTTACTTTCAGTTTTTGACAGTTTTAAGGAAAAAAAGAGTCAAAAATGACACCTATGAATATCTAACAATTCAATTTCTTTTATTTTGCCAAAATTAATAAACATCCACAGTTTGAAAAAATCCGAAAACTGATTGATCTGCTTTGATACTTCTAGATTTAAATTCTTACCATTTTCATCTAAATTATTATCTCCCACCATTCTATTCCATTTTTTAGAATCTGTCAAAATTGTCACAAAATCCTCAAAATTTGTTTACAAAAGATTCAGGTAATGTTTTATCCAAGTTTCATTTTCTAAATTAATTACCGACACTTGTATGATGAGTTCTTGCTCATTGCCTGCCAGACATTTAAGGTCATCTGCAAAGCCTGTGTTTGTGGGGGTTCTTCTTCCAATGCTGACTGCTGACAAGACTTTCAAGTGAGTCAGTCAAACCGATGTTACACTTCCTGTTATCCACATGATTTCTAGTTCAAGTACAGTCTGATTTTGATAGGAGTGCCTCACCTGTTGGCGTCAGTGGCTCCATCTGCCTTAACATCTAGTCAATACACAATACACAAACTTTATTGTCTATACTTTGGTACAGAGATTTTCTTTTTGGCAGCAGCACATGTCCAACATAAGAAGAAAACAACAAACAAATAAAATGAATAAAATGAATAGAAAAAAAAAGATAAATTAAAAATTAAATGGCACCAAATGGAAATAGCTATATACAAATATACAGATTACTGAAGTTTACGTGCCTCTCCATTTCAGACAGCCAAACCGCATTGCACATCTACCCCCCCCCCCCCACACACACACACCCCATGCACACACACCATGTGCACACAAACGTACACATACATACATATATATATATATATACACACACACATACATACACATACATACACACACATGCATACATATATATACATACACAAATACATACATACTTACATACATACATCTATATATATATATATATATATATATATATATATATATATATATATACATATGTACACATATATATACATATATATATGTATACACATATATACATACACACATATATAAACATATATACATACATATATAAATACA
>NC_134906.1:14579958-14587458 GCF_041734735.1 Babylonia areolata | reverse complement strand
CGCTCCGGTAGGAGGTCTCATCAGTTGAGATGAAGCCAGTGAGGGAGGTGTCGTCAGAAAACTTGACCTGCATGGCGCTGGTAGAGGCACACCGACAGTCTGCCGTATAGATGGTGAACAGGGCAGGAGACATCACGCAGCCCTGTGGAGCACCAGTGTTGGTCTGGAGGAACGTGGACCTGGTGGTGCCGATCCTTACGCACTGTGGGCGCCTGGTCAGGAAGCTGTGAACCCAGCGAGTGATGACAGGGTTCACCTCCATTCTCGTCAGCTTCTCCAGCATCAGATGAGGCTGGATCGTGTTGAAAGCTGACGAGAAGTCCAGGAAGAGCATGCGTGTGTAGGTTTTCGGCCTCTCCAGGTGCTTCAAGGTTGAGTGCAGGATCGTCGTGATGGCGTCCTCTGTACTGCGGTTGGGGCGGTAAGCGAACTGCAAGGGATCTTGGTGGGGGCGAGTGGCCTCCAACAGACGCCGGAGGACCAGACGCCTGAAGCACTTAAAGGGGATGGGTATTAGGGCCACGGGGCGATAGTCATTCATGACCGAAGGGGAGGGCTTCTTGGGGACGGGGACAATTTCGGATGTTTTCCAGGCGGGGGGGATGTGGCTGGAGTCCAGGGACTGCTGGAAGAGGGCAGTGAAGACAGGGGCCAGGGAGCTGTGACAGTGCTTCAGGACAGCACCAGAGACACCATCCGGGCCGCAAGCGCTGCGCGGGTTCACACCCTTGAAGCAGGTGCTCACCTCCTCCACTGTCAGCACTTCCTGCCTGTCCTCATGTCTGTCGACCTCAGCCAGGGCTGCTGCCTGCTCAACGAAAAAATCGCGCTTGTCAAAGTGGGCATAGAACTGATTCAGCTCTTCAGCGAGGGCCTGAGGGTCATCTGTAGTGAGGGACTTCTTTCTAGGCTTGTAGTCTGTCATGGTTTGCAGGTTCTGCCACAGCTTCCTGGAATTACTGGACCTAAAGCTCTCTTCCACCTTCTTCTGAAACTTCCTCCTGTTTGCCAAGAACACCTTCCGTCCTTCCTTCTGCAGTTGCTTCACCCGATCCTTGTCGCCGTCCTTGAACGCCTGCTGACGCTGCCAGAAAATGGCGGCAACCTCCCTCGTTACCCATGGCTTGCTGTTTGGGAACACCTTCACCTGCTTTGTGGGCACCAGCATTTCCACACAGAAGTCCATGTAGGCTGTGATGGTGTCGACCTGCTCATCAAGCGACGAGCATGCCTCCTGCAGGGTGTCCCAGTCCGTACAGTTGAAGCAGCCATCCAGGGTCTCGGCTGCCTCAGGGGTCATCATCCGGATCCTTCTGGTCACCGGTTTGCTCGTCTTCAGCCTCTGGCGGTACCGGGGGAGCAAGTGGACAACGTTGTGCACAGAACGGCCCAGACTGGGAAGGGCCGTGCTTCTGTAGGCGCCGGGAATGTTCCCAAAACAGAGGTCCAACGTTGACTCCCCACAGGTCTTGCAGTCTACGTACTGTCGATAGTTGGGTAGATGTTTTTTGAGGCGACAGCTGTTGAAGTCACCCATAACAAGGCGAACAGACTCCGGGCATACACTCTCCTGCTTCTGTATCACGCGTCTGATGATGTCTGCTGATACTTTTATGTCAGCTTTTGGCTGAACATAGACAGCAGTTACAAAGATCTGTCTAAATTCTCTAGGTAGGTAAAAAGGCCGAGCGGCCACAGACAACAGTTCAACGTTAGAACAACAATGCTGCTCCTTTACACTCACGTTACTGCACCAGCGTTCGTTCACGTAAACACACACACCTCCCCCAGTCTTCTTGTTCGTGGTTTCTTTCACTCTGTCAAACCTGACAAGACTGAAGCCGGGAAGATGAGGGTCCGTGTCCTTACCACTAAGCCACGTCTCAGTTAAAATAATCAAACAGGCTTCTCTAAAATGTCGAAGATATTTAACACTTGCTTGAAGCTCATCGACCTTGTTTCTCATTGACTGGGCGTTCAACATAATAACACTAGGCAGTGCTGGTTTAAAGCCTCTCCTCCTCGCTCTCTCCCTAACACCACTACGCCGACCGCGTTTTGTGCGACGCCGGATCCATTCCCATGTTCTGTGGTCACAGTCAATGCACTGAGGGTCAAAGGTCAACTTTGTCTGTCTGCGCGAAAGCAGGTAGGACCGCGTGTAGCGCAGTGTTCTGTCCATGGGATATCATCAGAAAGCTAAAACATGCTGTAAGTAAATGCTGCTTAAGAATAACTGCATAAACACGACCGACATAACCAGGTAGAGCAAAATCGAAGCCTTTAGAATGCGTCGGAGTACACGAATACCAACTTAACACACAAATGTAAACAATGGCGGCTAAGATAGAAATCAGTTCACCGAAGCACAAAATATAAGAACAGTACCTTTCAGTCAATGAAAACCATGATCTTCTACACACGTTTGCACTTCACACTCTCTAACTTTCCACTAAGCAGAAACTCTAAAACGTACGTTGCCACAGTACCAAGAAAAATACAAATAGAAGTCAGACACTGTGCTCGCCAACAGGCTCCGACAGAGTCGCGCCATGCATTTTCAAGGTACAAGATCTGATTTTGACAGCAGTCTCTCACCCAAAGGCGGTGGTGGCCCCATGTTTCTGGATCCTGCTGGTGGAGTCCTGCTCAGCCCTGGTTATGTCCCCAGTCGTGGCGCTGTCCTCAGTGGCCTGCCTGAAAACTAGGAAACTCAGGGCCTTCGCACCAGTTATTTGTTCTTCACAATCCACACACACAGTCTCACTCTTCACACACACACACACACACACACACACACGGCATCCATACTGTACAGTGTGTTAGGGTTGGGAAGGGTTAGGTTGTTAGTAAGGGTTAGAGGCTTAGGGTTAAGCTCAACACCATGCTCAACTCAGTGCGCACATCCACTCAAGACAACCATCCTCAGGGAGGGACAGACAGACAGACAGATGGACGGACACACACACACACACACACACACACACACACACACACACACACACAGATGGACGGACAGACAAGATAGAGACAGACAGAGAATGGAGAGATAAGAGGAGGGGCGGGGTGACAGCTTTTTCAGAGGCCTCATGAAGTCCTGCGAATTGCTTGTTCACGTCATAGATCCCTAATAACATGACCACATACAAATGGTCAGATACATTTAAGACAGTCTGTCAATCAAAGTATTTAAACATGAATAGTGTCAGGGTTTTCTGGGATCTTGGGAAAGGGAGAGGGGTGTGTTTTCATGCAAAAATATATCAAAGTAAGCCGATGGTTGGGTTTACAAAACAACAGTTATGCCAAAACATTATTGGCGCATAGTACTGCATATTGGATCATTTTGACAAGTAGTGCATCATTTTTATAAATGTTTTCTAGAAACAGTTTTCATGTATCATTGCATCTGTTAGCTTTCATTATTGACATTTTCTAATATATTTCTTTGTTTTGTCTAGAGACATCGTTCACTTTTGATTTTCACCCCAGAGAGGTTGCAAGCATCACGAAATTGTAAATGTCTCCATCACATCAGTCGCATTCCATGGGGAACTGGTCACCTTCTGGTTCAGCTTTTAGGTACGTACGTATGCATATTGTGTAACTGCGTCTAAAAAGAAAAAAAATGTGTTAAGAAATGTGTCAGTATATCTTTGATCTGACATGTTTTTGTATGTCCTTGCGTTCAGTTTGATCTTTCATTTTATTTTTGCTTTTTCAGATCCACGCTGCTTGCTATTAGTACGTGATTTTGAAATGTCTATGTTGTACCTGTTTACATCAAAGAATAATGTGGGGGGGAAAAGGAGTATCAAACTCTGAAATGCACAAAAAAGCCTTGACAACTGGAATGATTTGGAAGAGTGGGGGAGTGGGGGGGGGAGGCATAAAAAAATTCAAAATATTTTGTACAATGCCTGAACATTTTCTTTATCTGTTAATCCCTTTTGGGGCATTGAGGATAGTGAGTAACACCATTGATATTTTTGGACAAAATAAAATATATAAGCAAATGAAGACATAATTTTTTTTAATGGGGGGGGGGGGGGGAGGGGGGGGGCAGAAATGTAAATGATCATTAAAATTTTTATCATCTTGTAACCTTTCCCATTTTGAAGAGAGAAAAAAGAACTCTTTCGGGCATACTCTTTTCACATCTTTCAACAAACTGCAAAAATGAAAAGCTGACTTTGGATTAAAAATTTGCATAATGTCAACCACAATTATCTCCACGAACACTTTTGGGCAAGACTTCCACCCTGCCCCTCCTGTTACTGCCTCCACCCTCCACACCATCCCTACTAAGGTGTGTGGGGAGGGAAGCGGTATGGGAGTGGGCGGGGAGAGAGTGCAGGTGTGGATTTTTGTGTTTGCTTGGGTCATGCATAAGATGTGGGCATGCATGTTGTCATTACTAAAATACTAGGACTTTTTTTTGTGCTTTTTTTTTTTTTTTTAATGTTTCAACAATGTATCAGTAGAGATCTTTTATCTATGATTTAGTTTCATGTTATGTCTTTGAGTTCAATTTGATTTTTCTGTCTTTCTCAATTCTACACCACTATCAATAAGACAACAAACAAAAACAAGCGCGCGCACACAGACGTCAGTCTGACTACGATACTCATATAATGTATGCTACAAATAAGGAACTGTTTAAAAGCTTCACAGCTTGATTTTTTCCTTGCAGCAACTATTCTAAAACTTAGCAAAACGAACACCATTTTTAAGTCACGTTGAACATAAAAATCGTTCGATTACTGTTCGACTTAATACCTTTCCAAAATTTGAAGAGCATACCAAGCAAGCACAAAATACACAGACTGTTGTGACAAGTTTATTTTTGGAAAAAAGAAGTTTGAAACAAGACTTACTAAGAAATATTTACTGACCAGAGCCAATGTTTCAAAACGAAACAACGTTACCGGATATATATGATTACCGATAATTACCGAAACAATCTGGAAAGTGTCAAGATCTCCCCAAAATTGTAGACTAGCATATCAAGTTCGTTCATCATATCTATATTCAAAATGTTACCAAGGTAGCCATCAAAATGGAAAGTGTGAGAATAATCAACTTGTTGATTGTGGACACTCAAGGATCGACGTCAAGCAGTCGTAGTTGACGGTCACCACTGCGTCCTACTATGTCAGCACCGGTTAGGTCAGGAGTACCTCAGGGTTCCGTGTTGGGACCTTGTTTATTCCTGGCCTATATCAACGACCTTCCGGACAAGCTGACGGCACTGGTACGATTATTTGCGGACGACAAAGCAGTGTACAGGGTTGTAGCCGACAGCGAACAACACTGAGACCAGCTACAGCAAGACCTCCAGCGCCTATGGGAATGAGAGAAGAGCTGGGACATGCTGTTCCACCCTGGAAAGTGCGTGTCTTTGCCAGTCACCAGGAGCAGGAGCCCACTGGACCACTCCTACGTCCTGCACGACCACAACCTGGACACCGTCCACACAGCCAAATACCTGGGCGTCACACTACATCGCGAAATGACATGGGACACCCACATGAACGAGACAGTAAACAAAGCTAACCGAACGCTGGGTTTCCTCAGGCGCAATTTGAAGATCAGCTCCATTTCCATCAAGGAGAAGTCATACAAGGCATTCGTGAGACTCCTTCTTGAATGTGCATCGTCAGTATGGGATCCATATGTAGCCGTGCTCCGAGTGGTTATTGAAGGGGGTATGGCACAAAAGACTTAACTAATTGATTGATTGAATGAAAGGATAGACAAGATCCCACGCACAGGCCAGGAACATATAGAGGCCAGTCACAAATGGGTTTTTCTATTGTTTTATTTACAATAGTAGAGAGCATAAAAAGAGAAAACTAAGAAGAGATTAGAAGAGAACTAAAAGAAGAAGACAAAAAGAGAAGACAGTGCCTGGAATGACACAAACAAATGTCATTAGCACAACATGTCTGCACAAGTGAATAATAAAGCACATGTATACATATCACATGGAAAGACTATTCACTTGGGTTTGGGATACGCAACAACATAATGCAAATGTGTGAAGACCAAACGCTGACATCAAATGACATTCCTAATACATTTGAATAGTACAGTTAAAGTGATTGAAGCAATGCTGACTTGGTGAAAGTACACTGACAGTATAGACCAGGTAAAGCTTATACTGTGTCAAAGTGACTCAAATGAATCAGTGGATTAGATATAATACTGGCAAACTGATAGACCAGATATTAAGTGAAGAACCATCATGGCTTAACCATTAAGTGGTGAATGAACTTTATGCACTCACTAGAACATTCTGGAACAAACTATCTGTGTACAGAGACCTCACTGACTGTGACGTTAAGAAGAATCAAATGGAACACTGCTCTGAGCATATGACGACATGGCGATTATTTAGATCAATCGTAGCCGATCTGTGACTAACATGTCAAAGCAACAACTGAACAAAGAATTAACTGAACAAAGCAATAACTGAACATACTCATATGAACACAAGTACTGTGTCGAACAATACAATTTACAAATCAACACATTCTACACACTAGTACTTACAGCAATACGTAGTGAGATGTCAGCCCTTGTGGGGGCACACAACACACTGCTCGACGCAGCAAGAGAGAGAGAGAGAGAGAGAGTGCCGGCTCTGGTCAGATGACTGACCAGGTATGAAATGACCACTCATCGACGACGACTATTGGAGTTTAACGACCTATTGGCGTCTACACCCTTAAGGTCAAGTTTGTTCGGTTGGAGTAAGACCACTCATCCCTCACTGTGCCACTCATCCCTCACTGTGCCAATTTATGCAAGTTTAGCGGACCACAAAGGCCGTCACGTGGGCTTGCAAGCAGATCGGCACTAATCACGGAAAATCCGATGACAATTGTGTTTGTTTAAAGGTGTTCAGTGACAGATTTCTAAATGACTCTTGAACCGATTTACATCGGATAAGTTGCAAAAGAAAGAGCTCAACACCTACTTTATAATGAGTATAAAATGAAGTGTTGGTTATTTAAGATGAATTTATCATCTTAATTTAAGTCACCTGAACAGGGTCAGTTTTAACGAGCTCGTCGCTGAAAATTACAAACTGCGTTAAATCAGTTTAACGTAGGCAAACATAAATGGGATAGATTTAAAGATGGAATTGCGACGATTCTGTCAGTATATAATGCTTGTAGTTTACTGATCTGACAAAAGAGCTATTAATTAAATACTTTGGAGCAGAAACACAAGTTTGCTCTCAGCCAATGACATACCGCGACGCGACACTGGTCGAACCGTCAGCAGGTGTTCTGGCGAGGACAAAATGATGTAAGCGGAGTGACGTCACACATTCTGTGCGCGGGTTAGGAGGGAAAACTGTCGTCTGCTAATACAGCTTGTGCGTGAATAGTGTTGGAGCAAGCATAGCACGCTTGGTCACACATACACACAGAAGAGCATAGACAAGTTGGAGGCCGTTCAGAGACGTGCCGCACGTTTCGTGATCAACAG
>NC_134906.1:14472458-14574958 GCF_041734735.1 Babylonia areolata | reverse complement strand
GATCAAGTTTCACATCAGCTGAACGTGTTTTGCTATAACTCTGCTGGTCCCGTGTTTCACGACTCGTACAGAGCTGTCCCCACCCCTCCTCCCCCTCCGGGCCCCCCACCCCTCCCCCCGCCCTCACCACTCTGGCCACCCCGTGCCCTGAGTAAGGGGCATGGTTGTCGCTGACTTCAAAAGGGCCAGCCACAGAGCAGTGCTGGGCCTTCTGCCCTACTTCCTCTGCCCTCTGCTTACAATCTCCAGCTCCTGTTGTTACACACACCCCGAATCGTCACCCTCTCCCCTCGCCTTTAGCCTCGTCAGGCGAACCCTCTGACAAGTTTTTACGTCACACCTGGGACTAAACTCGTCGTCTTCAATGACTTGTAAAGCTTCTGCAACGTCTCAGGTGACAGAATTACAACATCCCTTTGCAACACGACGCTTGGGCCAGGTCGGTGTGCGTGGTCAACCAGTTTGAAAACGTCAGTCTGAATTTCTGAGAGGGGTACTAACAATGGCATCCGGGAAATGACCATACAGAGTGTGATTGGCTGCTGTTTCTTGCCAATAATCAAAGTTGACATGTGACCCTTTCTGCATATTGGATACTGAAAATCCCATAGTTTTCCAGCTATAAACAGCAAGAGGCTTCTGACCGAATATTCGGTACACTGAACTGAAGGGAAACCATCTTCCTGGTTGAATATTTGGTTGGAAGTTATCAAAGTAGTCAAAGGGTACAGATTTCCTTCACACACACTGACACACAAACCCGCGCGTGCACATACGCTCTCTCTCTCTCTCTCTCCCTCTCACCCCCCTCTCTCTGTCTCTCTTATCCCCTCTCACCCCCCCCCTCTCTCACACACACAGAAATCTGCCCCACATCCACAAACGCCCCTCACCCCTCCCTACATTCTATCCAGACTGTTACCTATTTATAGGGATGGGGGTCAAACAGGTCTGATGATCTGACAGATGATTGTCTGCATGTTTTCCAGATATCTGATGCTTATAACAGCATACGTTCACACGGAGCATCAAACAGATAAAAAAAAAAAAATTAAAAAAAGAAGAAAAAAAAGTACCATATATTCCAGGAACTCCAGAGACAACATAGCTTTCATTAGGTCAGAAACATTGCTCTTTGTTATAATTCTGAAACTCTCACATGCACCATCAAAACATGATTTTGCTGAGAGTGACATGTGACTATTTCAATGTCACGACTGTTGTGAAACCACTCTTCTTCCGCTGCGAGGTGTCCACCTTTTTGTTTTAAATATCATCACATAAATATCACTGAGGAACTGAAATCCCCTGGTCAGTTCAGCATCCTGAATCTTTACCGTGTTCTGTGGTGACAGAATGAGTGGTGGAATGTGGTCAGTGCAAGTCCGCCCTTCTCCGCCAGATAACACCATGTGTCTCTTGTTCGTGCTCACGATCGTGTTGCCACACACGTCCATGGGCGACCCCAGTGGGCTGAACTCCTCTGGCTTTTCTCACCACACAATGCTTCTGCCGCGGACCTCACAAACTGCCTGGTTTCATTCTTCAGAAAATGGAACCAGTGCTCCGTTGTCCAGCACACAGTCAACATTCACACATGATGAAGAAATGATCTCCTCGTCTGTATTTGAGATCGGTTTGCTCTCGATTGGCGAAGTTATGAACAGAACAAATCACAGTATGTATCAACCTGACCAGACATCAAAATATCTGATGAAAGTGTTCTACACATCATTCACATCAGGTATGTATTTGGTTGAGGTAAACGTGTCGCTTGTGTTTGGTTACTGTCATTCCCTATCATTCTGTGCACAGTGGAAGCTTAGCCTACTGTTCGTAACAATGACAGGCGAAGAAGAAAAAGTTCAGTCTTGTTTTTCTTACGCTTGATGTCTAAAAGAAGAAAAAAAGATAACTGAAAATCTGTTGTACTGAATGAAGATTCTTGTTTCAGGCTGCAAATTCTGCACGTGAAAACCTTGTAGCGATTGTTCTGAAAGAAAATATTATCTCTACACTATTTTTTTAATAGGCCAGCAGCGCTACTTACAGAGAAAGGATATCAAATTGCAGTAAGTTCACACAGTTAAGAAAATATACTACAAAATCATTTCTAAGACAAGAAAGATGAAGTATAGTAATGAAAGTGTATCTTCAGCCGAGAAACACCGCCACAAAATAAACCTGCTTCTGGAAAAGCCACAAATAAAAACAAAACAAGAAATTCTGAGAAGGCTAATAGTTTTAGTAATGAGATTAATCTTCTTCTTTTTTTAACTAATGGATCTTACTATTCGTTTAACGTCATCTCTTTGATGACTTCTCTGTTGTTTTTACTACATCCCGAACTAGATTAGATTCTGTGCAGCTGTTGTGTTGCTTGAACACCAGATATATTTCAGAGTCCAACGAAACTGATGACAAATTGAAGAGTAATACTTTACCTGGGCAAAGATTTAGCTGATCAAAATGTGTCTCATGAATATTGTCTTAAATACATATACTTTTTATGTAAAAAAAAAGAATGTCCCATACATTTCCACAGTCATCTATTCACACGGTTAGTTTTGCCAAATTAAGGTTAGATGTTAAGTGCCCTATAGTCTCTTACGGCCGTCTGGTCAGTGAATTAACATCCACTGTGTCCAGGGCTGTGTACAGGAGGGAGGGATGGCCACCAGTTTCATATCCACTGTGTCCAGGGCTGTGTACAGGAGGGAGGGATGGCCACCAGTTTCATATCCACTGTGTCCAGGAGGGACGGATGGCCACCAGTTTCATATCCACTGTGTCCAGGGCTGTGTACAGGAGGGAGGGATGGCCACCAGTTTCATATCCACTGTGTCCAGGGCTGTGTACAGGAGGGAGGGAGAGCCACCAGTTTCATATCCACTGTGTCCAGGGCTGTGTACAGGAGGGAGGGAGGGCCACCAGTCCCCTCCCTCCGCCCTTTAACCTTCCCGAAACGAAGTCAGGTCAGGTACCCACTGCCACCTGTGTGGAGAGTGAGGATGATGGGAGTAAAGGGGTTTTCCCGGTGACACAACACCATGTCGAAACGGAGCCTCGATCCTCCAGTTCTGGTGAACACCGGATCACAAATCTAACGCCTTACCCACTCTGCCAAGGCACCCCCTTAAACCGGCACTCTTGGTGGTCCGCCGTGTCCAACGTTGACGTGTAAGTGCTGCACAGTCTCGTTTGGTGTGGACGGACCAGTGTATGGCTATGGAGTCCCAGTTTGGTTCTGCATGGACGTCTGCAGTGAGGGCAGGGACAGTGTCCGTGCTCTTTGGGCACCGCTGCTGCTGTTGTCTTCCTCGCCTCGTGGGCCTCGACGATGCTGCTGTGGTGCTTCTTCTCAGAGCTGTCGTGTGCATGCTTCGTCAGTGCACTCCAGCTGGTCTGATCCCATGCACGGTCCTCTGACTGCTTTAGGGGTATTCCGTTTTTGTTTTGTTTTGTTTGTGTGTGTGTGGTTGTGTGTGTGTATTTATTTCTTTTTATCACAACAGATTTCTCTGTGTGAAATTCGGGATGCTCTTCCCAGGGAGAGCGCGTCGCTACTCTACAGCGCCACCCATTTTTTGGGTATTTTTTCCTGCGTGCAGTTTTATTTGTTTTTCCTATCGAATTTTTCCTACAGAATTTTGTCAGGAACAACCCTTTTGTTGCTGTGGGTTCTTTTACGTGCGCTAAGTTCATGCTGCACACGGTACCTAGGTTTATCGTCTCATCTGAATGACTAGCGTCCAGACCACCACTCAAGGTCTAGTGGAGGGGGAGAAAATATCGGTGGCTGAGCCGTGATTCGAACCAGCGCGGTCAGATTCTCTCGCTTCCTACGCGGACGCGTTACCTCTAGGCCATCACTCCACTCGACAACACTCGATAACACCGAATGAATTATTCTCAAATTTAACTGAGCATTGTTTCACAAAATCATTGAATTCCCGATTACTTCATCATTCTTGAACACTCTAGGTTTAAGATTTTTCTGCTCTTGTACTTTTCTGAATTCATTGTTCAGAAACTCCTCAGTAACGAAGAGAGAGAGAGAAGTGACACCAACCACAAAGAAAGGCTGTTGAAAGTGCATCGGATGGTTTGTGTTTTTTGTTTACCAAACCATTCGACCAGTTCCATCACCCATTCTAACGCAGCCACACCTGTTCTTCAGTGTTTCTGAGTACTTTTCGCGATTCGCCTTTTAACGTACATGTCACTAAAATATTATTATCAATACATATTCGAAATCCGCAAAATCTGATGGCTCTGCTCAGTAAAACGCTGCGAACTGATTTTGTTTCACATTTTAGATTATCTAAAGTTTAAATTGTAAATATGGAGAGCGGGGGAGAGGCAGTGTGAAAATAAGAAAAGCTGAGGAACAGAAAGAGGGGGACGTCTGGAGGACAGGCCGAGAGAGACAGGCGGAGACAGAGAGTTTCACACAACTGAGCGACACAGTCAGAAAATGTTGCCAGCAAATGCAAAATGAATGGCACAGACCATTTCAAACGACAATGCCTGCGTCATAAATTGTGGAAAACAGATAGCTATAGTGCGTCCTTCAGTGAAACATCACTGTGGTGCCAATGGTTCTGCCCAGAAAGGAACACTACACGAAATTCCTGTGTGCAAAGGAGACAACGATTCATCACAGAAAAAAATGACTTAAAACACAGTGAAAACAAAAACAAAACAAGAAGAATGGGATATGTGGCAACAATGCAATTTTCAAGACAGCAGTAACAACAACAGCAACAATATCAGACTGTGCGCAAATGAATCAGTCTTCGTGATTCATTGTGCTTTCATTCTAGCGTTCTTGGTCGTCATTGCTGGTATGATTGACAAGGTCGTTTCGTGACATTATAATGTGTGACATGGGTCAGGAAAGAAAGTTCAAACCCCAGAGGATGATCCACCAGTCTGGTGGTGTGACACAGGAAGAAGAGAACGGGCAGGCGAAACTGCTTTTGTGGATTTGTCCCCAGTAAATTAAAGTCATTTTGAAAACGTTCAGATTACCCTAAACTCCAGTGTCTGAGTCATGTCTTTACTAAACCATCTGTGATTTTGTCCCTGAAGCTACATGGACAACTGCCCAGCCGCTGATGAAAATGAGCACAGCTAAAGGCAAACAGAGTTTGAAGGTATGTTTTATAGTCAATCATGTCCGACTGTGACCATTAGAGCAACAGAGGAGGCAAGTACTGTCCTGACTAGCTAAGCTGGAATTTGATTATAGTGTAGAGTGTCTTGCCCGATTTAGATCCCCTCTCGTTTCGAGAATAAGGTTTTAGGCCAGTCAGCGTTGGGGCGGCACCCAAAGGTCAACAAGCCGCAAAGGCTGCAGCACTAAAACCCAGTGCACTCTATTCCTAGTTTGTGAGTCGTAAGGCGCAACGAAAGCGTGCTGTGCGCGAGGCCCGAGCAGCGTCCACAGCCACAACAGCACCCTCTCACTTGTGTCCCACATGTTGGCGAGCCTTCAGGGCCCGGACTGGCCTCATCAGTCACCTCCGGACCCACAGCCACCGATCTTCCATCTGATTTTTGAAGCCATGGTCATCGAATCCGAAGGACGAACATCAGTTTGAGAGTCATAGTCCTTCACAAAAGACAAAGCTGTAAATTAATTCCCATTGCAGGTGAGAAACCATTGATCACACGGCTCTCACTTTGTTGTTGGTCCAACTGTAAGCACTGAGTGCTGCAATGACAGACACGTCTGTGGAGAAACAAAAGAGTCGTGACTGGGGTGACACAGTGCTCGCCAGACAATGGCTGTGTTGTTCCCGTTGTGTAAAGGTCATTCCCCCGGCACTGGGGAAGGAAAGAAACAACTGCTGTTTGTGAACCAACTTCCCTCTCTCTCTCTCTCTCTCTCTGAACAAGTATACTTACACTACAATATGTGTACTTTTCTACAAAGCGAATACGGTGTACCACAGGGATCTGTACTTGGTCCTCTATCTTTCTCATTGTAGATCAATGACTTATATACATTCACAAAAGCATCATGCGAACTGTTTGCTGATGACACTACCATTGATGCCCCTACTTGTGACACAGATCCACTCTAAGTATGTCGCACTTTGCAGGGAAATGTAAATATTCTTGTTAACTGGTCACAATTGAATCATTCGACCCTTCATCAGAAAAAAATAAGCAAAATTAATGTTGGTTTGTACCAGACAAATGCGTAAAAATCTAGCTGCCAATTTACCTCCCGATTACATTAAAAAACAACAACAACAAAACGACAACTGAAGACTTTCATTTAAAAATCATAAGCTACTAGAAGTAACCATTGATCATAACTTATACTGGTCAGCATATATACAAATCTTTAAAAAAAAATAATGCTTCCAAAATTTACCAGCTTAAAAAGATTAAGAACTTTTTAATTGTACATGCCCGAAAGATCTTTTTTTTTTCTCTTATATTCAATCAACCATTTATTATGCATCTACTTTCTGGGATTCGGCTAGAAACAATCTGGTGAAATATTTGACTAGTGTATATAAACGTGCCATTGAACTTGTCTGAAACAAGTCTACTTCACCAACAGATGCTGACTACAAAACTCTCAACATTCTTATTCTTAAGTCCAAACTGCTGTTCAATAAAGGAATCCTTACACAGAATTGTTTTCATGTAACTGCTCGAATATAAGAAACATGTTAACTGTAAACGGGTTTCGGCATTCATACAAAACTTATCTTCCTTTACCCGTAATTACCTTCCATAGATAGTCTTTCGTACTCAGGAAGCTGGATGTGAAATGGACTTCCTCTATCTTTAAAGCTCGAAGCAAACTTTTTTTTAAAGATCCAAAACATTGTACCACGACTTTCAGATGAATAACACAAATTCTACAATATGTTTTCCTGAGGTGTATTGATTTGAAATGTGTCAATTACCTAGTTTTCTTGTTCTCTATGTATATATCTTGTAGTAGTTCCAACTCAGATAATAATTTTTCTTTGGGGAAGCGCACATGTACATTATATGACTTTAAATGAACAGAAATGGGAACACCCCCCACAACCTACCCCCCCTCCCTCTCTCTCTCTCTCTCTCTCTCTCTCTCTATGTACCCATAAAAAAGTGAATTTCTTCTCGGGACAGAGTTTTGCCAGAAAACAACACTTATGTTGCCACGAGTTGTTTTTCAGTACGCCAAGTGCGTGCTGCTGCACATGGACCCACGGTTTAATCGTCTCATCCGACTGACGAGACGCTCAGTTTGATATTCCAGTCAAACTTGGAGAAAGGGCGGGTCCGGGAATCGAACTCATACCCTCACAGACATTGTACTGGTAAATAAGCGTCTTCACCACTCCGCCACCTTCTTCTCTGGTCCTCCCCACAGATCCTGAAGGGCTTCGACAGCGGGCTGGTTCCCAGTCTGTCCAGCATCTAGAGCGTTAGACGACACAGCTTCATCATCTGACCTCTAAGACTCTGGCGGCCGGTCAGTGTGGGAAAACGCCAGATTTTTCCGATCTCCCAGGTCAACATATGTGCAGACCTGCTAGTGCCTGAACCCCCTTCGTGTGTATACGCACGCAGAAGATCAAATTCGCACGTTAAAGATACTGAAAACCCATGTCAGTGTTCGGTGGGTTATGGAGACACAAAAATACCCAGCATGCATGAACCACGACAGAGTCATCGGCAAGTCGATGTCGGTCGTGTAACAGAAAGAAGAAGAAGAACGCCGACTTTATGTCAGTTTCTGGCGCTCATTTTCCCCTTGAAATATAAGGCTTGAAAATAAAAACTGTACAAATCAATATTGCATTGTGTTGTGTTGCGTTGCGTGTGCTGTGCTGTATTGTATTGTATTGTATTGTATTGTATTGTATCGTGTTACGTTGTATTGTATTGACTGTTGGCTATATTGTGTTGTGTTGTGTTCCATTGTATTGTATCCCTCCCGGAATTCTCTTTGTGAAATCCAGGCAGCCCATCCCAGGGAGAGCGCCTGGCAACGGTGAGGAGCGCCACCCCCTCTGTTGTTTCTGCCTGCAAGTGTGTCTGTTTTCCTGTCAAAGTGGATATTTCTGCAGAATGTTGCCAGGGACAACCATTTTGTTGCAGTTGGTTCTTTTACGTGCGCTAAGTGCATGCAACACACTGGCCCTCGGTTTATCGTCATATACGAAGGACTAGCGTTCTGACCACCACTTAACGGCTAGTGGAGGGGGAGAATACTGGCGACCGTGGGATTCGAACCGGCACCCTCAGATTCTGTCGCTTACAAGGCGGACGCCTGTCCTTGTCTTTCCATGTGGAGTCTCTGTCCCGCATTGCAGCCTCCCTTCAACGCCTCGTCCAGTGCTCTGTTCTTGACGTCAGCCTGAACATATTCTGCCGTTATATTCTCCTCCCGATGGAAATCTGTTCGTCAACACTAACTCCCCCACCCCCCTCCCCGTCCCAGTAATCTGTTCGTCAACACTAACTCCCCCCCCCCCACCCCGTCCCATTAATCTGTTCGTCAACACTAACTCCCCCACCCCCACCCCCCCACCTCCCCTCCCCGTCCCAGAAATCTGTTCGTCAACACTAACTCCCCCCCCCCACCCCGTCCCAGTTATCTGTTCGTCAACACTAACTCCCCCCCCACCCCCCACACCCCCCACCGTCTCAGTAATCTGTTCGTCAACACTAACTTTTCCCCCCGTCCCAGTAATCTGTTCGTCAACACTAACTTTTCCCCCCGTCCCAGTAATCCCCAGGTCCTTGGTTGTCCTGCAGGTGGCAGTATTGCAAACTATCATTGTGACTCCAGTGACACTGTGACGCAAAGATGAAGCAAGCTAAACACCATGTCTGTGGATAACTTTTATCAATGATATCAAATACCAAAATAACACCATTTTAATATGTGCATGAAATGTGTG
Source organism: Babylonia areolata (assembly GCF_041734735.1). NCBI lineage: Eukaryota > Metazoa > Mollusca > Gastropoda > Neogastropoda > Buccinidae > Babylonia > Babylonia areolata. The sequence continues at coordinate 14,566,037 of NC_134906.1, read as the reverse complement.
TGTGTGTGCGTGCGTGCGTGCGTGCATGCGTGTGTGTGTGCGTGCGTGTGTGTGTGTGTGTGTGTGTGTGTGTGTGCCTGTCTCTGTGTGTGTGTGTGTGTGTGTGTGTGTGTGCGTGCGTGCGTGTGTGTGTGTACGTGCGTGCGTGCGCGCGCGCGCGTGTGTCTGTGTGTGTGTGTGTGTGTTCAGGCTTCATCCAGCTACCAGGGCTGAATGACATCAAAGAGAAATCTATGACGACTGATGAAACCATCGTGATAAAGATTCCCGTGGAATATGTTCTGATGGTGAGTGCTATTCTTTTTAACAAGATCATCACCACTGTAATACAGCCGGGATCATGCTTTAAGGATATCGTTATTGTCAGCGGCAAGGAATTCATTACAGCCACTGACAATCTCAGCATAAGCACAGCGATAAAAGTTGGAATCAATCAGACAAAAGCCAAGAGAAACACCAAGAACCTGACGTGGACACTGGACAGGAAACACCAGTACCCACCAGGACTGTTTTCTGCAGGGTCTGTCACTGTGCACTTTGTCAGCGAGAACTGTAAGATGTGGTTTGAGTTAGGGTACAGGATTTCCTTCACGTACCACCATCTTTCAGCACACCCTGTGCAACTGACTGACGGCACGTGGAACTGTTCGGTGCCTCACTGGCCAGACTTTCAGCCACACTTCCCCTGTAATCTGGAGAAGAATTGTGCTGAGGGCCAGGACGAGCTGCACTGTCCTTACACAACCTCTCGGTGTGGTCCTGGCTTCATCACGGCTGGAAACAGCTGTTTTCAGTTCACAGTCCTCTATCATCAGACCACATGGAGAGAGCTTTCGGAATTGTGTGATCGTCGTGGGATGCATCTGGCGAGTTTCAATACAAAAGAAGAGTGGGACGATATCACAGAAGCTTTGTTGCCAAATCCTTCTCAACTCAGACAGCGAAAAATAGCCATTGGACTTGCATCTGGTCATCCTGGATTACCAAAATTGTAAGTGTTTCCTTTTTTCAGATAGCCTCAGTGTGAATGTTATCTGTTTCAAATCTTGAATATAATTGAAAAGAGATAGAGACGTATTTACTTATTCGCTTTTTCATTTTTCAAAATCTCATTAGATATTATCATGCATTATATGTCGTTTTATACAAATGCATGGTAGGCTCTTACGTCACGAACGCTGAGGTCCGCCAGAAGATCACACAAGCCACTGGGCCCCACAGTGACCTTCTAACCGTCATCATGAGGCACGGATACGTCACAACTTCCGACGGGTTGGCAAAGACAATTGTGCAGGTCCGTTCGTATCTTCTTTTCAAGAAATCCTTGTGGCACTCGTTCTGGCCTCCCCGAGGTGCTTCCTAGTGGCCAACCAGGAGGTGGACAACTGCTTGGAAGACAACTGTCTTCCGTTCTCATCATGTGGTCAGACCATCCTGGTTGTGCCTTCAATAATCGTGGCTTCAGCACCATGCCCGTTTTGCATGGTGAAGAACCATTTGGTTCGATGCTCTGTCTTACCATTTACTCTGTCATCCAATTTGATACCAAGGATCTTGGGGAGGTGGCAGAAGTTTAACTGACTCAGCTTCCTCAGATGTCTGCTGTAGCAGGTCAATGTCTCACAGCAACACAGCACTGAGAATAGGACCACAGCTCTGTAGACACTGACCTCCACTGTCAGGTGATAAGAAACTCTAGGAGAGCTGCAGAGTTCAAGGTCTTCAGAGAAGAAGTCCCCCTCAGTCAAGTGTTTCGCCCTTAACTCCTTACACTCTAGACAATCTGTAGACACTGACTGCAACTGCCTAGGTTATACCTCACTCTCTCCACACCCTCGTCCACAGACGTCCATATGATCTGCTTGCAATCCTTTCCTCAGGCTTCCACCAGTAGACAGGTAACTACCAAGAAAAGTCCCTGAAGACCGCCAGCACATGGATTGCCGCAGGATGAACTCAGCGTCACTAAGTACGGGAGATTCGGAATATATGGCGAGAGGCAAATGACACAGAAGAAAAATAAATCTAAAATAGGTGAGCTAATCCACACTGTGTTTTGTGTTTCTTGATGCATGGCTGAGATATGTTAAAAGCAGGTGAAGCATGTTGCATGACCTCTCATTTCTTGATGGTGATTGTCAGGCCAAAAACGTTTTGCAGTCGAGTTGGTGCAGGCAGCAGGTACTGCAGGTAATCTTCAGAGTTGGCATCAAGTGCATAGACGTCAATGAACATCTAGTGTTTTGTGCTTCTTCCTGTTGGCTTTCGTTTGCCGCACGTTGAAGAAATGACCGCATTGGTTGTCTTTGCTACCCACCAGGCGTCTTTAATTTTCCTGATTCCTAATTTGCGCCTCGCTTCTAAGTCTATGGAAGTGGTCATGCTTTTTTTTTCAGGGACGCCTCTTCACTGATTGATTTATGCTGCATGTGGGTAGTGTTTTGTCAGTGGAAAGAATTTATAGGCCTTCAGTTGCTCTGATCAAATCAGCCTGAATGCTTCTTTTTGGGAAAAGACTGGTGGTGGGCTAGTCTGCTCCAAGATGGCCATCGTCCATGGTCATCTCCTGCAATGAGCTTGCCAGTATTCGTGGGAGCCATCTCCATGCTTGGGTCGCTCAGGTCACGTTTCTTATGTTGTATTGTATTACTCTTTTTATGTCACAACAGATGTCTCTGTGTGAAATTCGGGCTGCTATCCCCAGGGACAGCGCGTCGCTACACTGAGAGCGGCAGCCATCTTTGTGTATTTTTTCCTGCCTACAGTTCTTCTCAATGCTGCTCTGCTGCCGTCTGTGTTTGCGTGCATCGTACAATGTAGCCCTGTGTCGTAGCAACACTTTGTTCTGCCCAGTAATTTGATGCTTTGCTAGGGTGATGAGGATGTGCCTGATGTCCCATCGTCTGGCGATGGTGTGGTCTGTCATGTCAGTGTTACACAGTCTGGTGATGGTGTGGTCTGTCATGTCAGTGTTACACAGTCTGGCGATGGTGTGGTCTGTCATGTCAGTTTTACACAGTCTGGCGATGGTGTGGTCTGTCATGTCAGTGTTACACAGTCTGGCGATGGTGTGGTCTGTCAGATGTCAGTGTTACACAGTCTGGTGATGGTGTGGTGTGTCATGTCAGTGTTACACAGTCTGGCGATGGTGTGGTCTGTCATGTCAGTGTTACACAGTCTGGCGATGGTGTGGTCTGTCATGTCAGTGTTACACAGTTTTGTTTAAAAGTTTGTGACAAAGTTTTGTTGTACAGAAATCATCAGTAATGTCGAGTTATCATCACTGATATTCCATCTATCTATCTATCTATCTATCTATAAAGATACAATGACGTATGCCTTTGAATGAATGATCACAGGTATTCTATCCATCTATAAAGATACAATGACGTATGTCTTTGAACGAATGATCACAGATATTCTATCTATCTATCTATCTACAATGACGTATGTCTTTGAATGAATGATCACAGATATTCATCCATGTGGCACTGGACAGACTCTACTGTAGCGTTCTACACGTCCGTGTCAGTCAGACCTACCACATCAGCCCTGTGTTACTTCATCTTTGGTTCTATATGGAGCACAGATCGTCTTTGTCTTCATGGAGAACCGTGTGATAAATCTTGGAAATACAATCGTCCTACAGGATATATATGTGAATCAAAAACCAATTCTGAGACATACAAGCCCCCTGCGTTGAAGACCAACACCTCAGTGGATCGCTTTTACGGAACTATGTACTCATGCCACATTTTGAAGACGTCACTTCCGCCCTTGTTCCTGTGCTCCAATGACATTCACCGTGTGCCCTACTCCGTGGTGTGTGACTACCACTCTGACTGCAGTGACCACAGTGATGAAGACTTCTGCCTGTTCCCTCCATGTGGACCCGAAGAGTTTCACTGCAGCAATAAACAGGTATGGGCTTGCTGCATATACTACAATTAGGATTAGTTGGTTCTTGAATGAATGAAATCGTTATAAACGAAGCAACGAAGACAGACGCATTCCTCAAACAAGAAAATAGAGGTGCTATGTGGTCCAACATCCAACAGATTGTTCATACATTCTAATGAATACCATCCTCTATCGTGGTGGCTTCATCTCATGGATTTCAGGTCAAATACCAACAGGGGGTCACTGGCTGGTTGTTGCATTTGTAACATCATAATTTGGTATTCGTTCAATTTCTAAGAGATTTATTCAAATCCCACCAAAAAAAAAAAAAAAAAAAAAAGAAACAAAAGAAACAAAAAGAAACAAAAACAAAAACAGAGAAAGATATCTCTCTCTGTAAATGAATGAGACAATCAAAAGACTGGCGATAAAAGTCACTTCAAGTCTCACGGGATGGGAGACAAGACGAGACAATAATATATGGACAAAGCGATCCGTTCTGCACCTCGGTGATGAATGGCAAAGGAGAGATACACAGTTGCTTTCAAACTTACAAGTGATAGTTTGCTGTTATGATGATATGTATTTTTCGTGTAAAATGATAGAAACAAAGAGAATTTCAAAATTAAATCTATTCATAATATCTGGAGCTCCTCCATTTTAAGCTGAAAAGTGACTAGTGTGTAATTTACACAACAAAATCAAATTATTGCAGCTACTTTAAAATACCAGTTTACACGGTGATTAAAGTGTGTTTTGTTCTGTTTTTTGTTATTGTTTTGTTTTGGTTTTTGTTGCTGTTGTTTTTTGTTGTTGTTTTTTCAACAGAATATTAGTGGGGTTGGTTTGGATGCTTTATTTTAGGAATGTGCGTGCTTGTGTGTGTCTGTGCATGTGAGACTGCGTTTGTGGTTGTGTGGGTGGTGGATAGGTGGGTGTGTATCATTACCTGGTCATGCATGTGTTTTCAGTGTATTCCCAGCAACTGGACTTGTGATGGCAAGTACGACTGTCTGACTTTAATAGACGAAGATGGATGCAAGCGGTTTTTCAAACCCACACACCTCGAGTTCAGCCAGTCCACTGGAATCGTAACATTTGATAAGGAACGCGATGGATTCATAGTGACGCCCGCCCCTGTGGGATCTCTGGGATTCGTGTGTCCCGATACACACTTTCAGTGTGACAGCATCAACTATTGTTTACCTGTCTACATGAGGTGTAACCATGTCTCCGATTGCATGGGCCACGAGGATGAAGCAGGCTGCCAAACCTACACATGTCCTGGTTTCTACCGATGCAAGGCATCCAAGATCTGTCTGCACGTCTCTCATCTGTGTGACGGTGTGATTCAGTGCCCACATAATGAAGATGAATTGTATTGTAATACCCAATGTCCAGATGGATGCACGTGCTGTGGGTCTTCATTGACGTGTGACGAGATCATTTCTGCTGACATCTCCTACAAGTATCTGATCCGTTACTTGGACGCCACGGGTTCTGGGATGAATTTGGCAAATGTGGCCAATTTTCCTTTGACAGTGTTTTATAACATAGCTAACTGCAATCTTTCCCGTCTTCATAAAGTAAGTCTTCCAAACCTATTGTTTCTAGATATCTCAAACAACAATGTGTTGCTTTTCTCTGCGAGTCTGATCAAAACGATGCCCAGTTTAAGGGTGTTAACAGCAAGGAATAATCCAATGACGTTAACGTGTTCTGAGGACATTGTGTATACTCACTCAAAGCTGCAAGTTATGGATCTCTCTCTAATGTCAGTGAACAACCTTGACTCATGTACGTTCAGACCATTTCCGAAAATACAAAATCTCAATCTGTCTGGTAATGGCATCGTGCACATACATGACAAAGGGTTCGAGACAAACACAAATCTGAAAAGCGTTGATTTGAGAAACTGTTCACTAAAACATTTTCATCCTGATATATTCCGTCGACTGACCTTACTACAAACAGTGTACGTGGACAACTCCAGACTGTGTTGTCCTCTGCTGCTGCCAGCAGGCTTCAACCCCATCCGCTGCCATTCATCGGCGGACTCTGTGGTACCCTGCCGTCATCTGATTCCTTCACCAACGTTCCGTGCTGCTGTGATTACATTCCTGGTCCTTGGCCTTGTCAGCAGTGCAGTTTTGTTCTTTCATCATCTGCGATACGTCATAAACGGAACGAAGCATGTTTTCTTTGTGTTGATGTTACATCTACATGTGGCCGATGTACTCAGTGGTGTGTACTTGCTGATACTTGGCATTGCTGATCACTTGTATCGAGGACACTATGCACTGAAGGACAGGGAGTGGAGGCACAGTTTTTGTTGTCAACTTGCCGGGGTATGTTTTGTTGTCAGCAATGTTGTGTCCACTGCTGTGGTGACTCTCATCACAGTGTACCACGTGAGTTCTGTGTGTGCTTCACTTACACCAGGGAAGCTATCAGCAAATTTGACCTGCTTAGTACTCTGGTGTTCTGGATTCGCGTATTCTGTTTTCCCTTTACTATCATCAACCTCGCACTGGGAATTCTATCAACAATCTGTATTGTGCACACCTGTTTTTATGTCTTGGAACGAAGCCAGTGATCTGTACATGGCTGTCATCTCTGTTGTCATCTTCTTCATGTCAGTAGTTGGTGTCACGGGACATATCTGCATGTTCTTTTCTGCACGGAGAAATCACTTAGTTCGAAAAAATGCTAATCTCCAAAACGCATGGTTCGGTTACTTTTCCGATACTAAACACATAAGCTTTTTGCACTTTCTTTGTTGTTTGATAATTGTAGCGATGCTTGTTTTCACTTTTGGGCAGGAAACCCAGAATTGGAGTCAACTGGTGGTACTTTTATCTACATTCAAGTCAGGTATCAACCCATGCCTTTACACAGTAGCTCGGACTTTGCGAAGGAAAACTTTACAAAGACAAGCCAGAATAAAGCATCTGTTGTCAACGCACTTGAAGAAACAGGACCAAAAATCAGACACTTCCAAGGTGGACAAGCTCTACACTGAAACAGAAGCATGGGATCTCTTCCAGTTGTGGATCGAGAGAGGATTACTTTCTGTCCATCAAATTTCAAACATTATTCAACGCTGATTGTTGATATTCACAGAACAAAATATAAATTTCATTTCATAAACCATCGCAGAAATCCCCACAGAAAGCTACTATGGTATTCACGATACCAATGCAATAGTACCCATCATTGCTCTCACAACCAACATTCATTTCAGTCTTAACAGTAAATGAGAACTGTGGACTCCAATGGACAATGAGCAGGTCACACACGGCTGAGTGAGAGCATGAGTGCAGGTCAGGAAACTGATGTGAAGTGTCCTCAATCATGAGCCACGAAGTAGTCAACATGCATGCTAGATGGGGCTTAAATGTGTCTTCCTCTTGGAGGAAACACACACACAAAAGAACAAGAAACACACACACACACACACACACACACACACACACACACACACACACACACACACACACACATACTTACGAACGCACACGTCCATACTCATATGTTGTCCATACTGACGTATCATTCTTTTACAGTGTTGTGGATGTCCAGAGACCTCCAGTAGTCTGGCCTTGACATGTTCCATTCCCCCTATTGTCTGGTGGACCCATGGCACTGGGGGGTCATGGGATATGGCGCAGGCAGAACATCCATAATGGAACTTCTACCCGTCATTACACTGGAATATCCACATTGTTCTTATGATGGAACACCTGCCCGTTCTTATGCTAGAACCACCACCCGTTCTTATGCTAGAAAAACCACCCGTGACAGTGTGGAAGAAATGTGTGTGTGTGTGTGTGTGTGTGTGTGTGTGTGTGTGTGTGTGTGTGTGTGTGTGTGTGTGTGTGTGTGTGTGAATAGAATAGAAATAGAATAGAATACTTTTTATTGTCATAAAACCTTAAAGTTTATAAGACACAATGAAACATAAACATGAGCATATTAAGAAGAGGAACATTCATGAACAAATTTCGCCAGCCTTGGCTGTATTTCTGTTAGAAGGATCAATTCACTAGGCTTTGCATTTGGACGACATATATCGATTAGGAATCTGTGTCTGTAAGTATTGTACTTTACACAATTGTCTAAAAGGTGAATCTCATCTTCTAAACTGTTACAAGTATCACACAGTCTTTGTTCTTTCGGTGTATTTTTATATCTTCCCTGTTCGATTTGTAAGTCATGAGCGCTGATTCGTAACATAGTCAGTGCTTTCCTGTGTTGTGTATTTGCTGTATTCTTTAAATACGGTTCAATTTTATAATTTGTCACAGCGTTCTTGTAAAATGCTAATTTAGATGAACTGTCATGTTTCTGTTTCCAAAATTTTATATATTCATTTTCAAGCTTTTTGGATACAGTATGCTTTAACCTTTTAACACTAAAAGTGAACTGATTTTTCCAAACATGATCTAATCCAGTGCTAGTTAATACATTTCTTACGAAAAGTAGCCACTGAACATTTTCATTTGTTTGACGATACATGCAGTTATATGTTGTGTATACAAGTGAATTTTGAGGAAGCTCTAATATGTGTATCCAATAGCCAATAACTTGACATATTATTTGTGTGTGTGTGTTTGTGTGTGTGTGTTTGTGTGTGTGTGTGTGTGTGTGTGTGTGTGTGTGTGTGTGTGTGTGTGTGTGTGTGTGTGTGTGTGTGTGTGCGTGCCAGTGTGTATGTTGGCATTGTCAAATGTGTTTTCTCTTGAGTTCCGAGGAAAATTAACACTGCTTCAGATTGGTGGGGCCATGGTTGGACCCATGGTTTTCAGCCATCATTGAAACATAAAGAAAATATACATGTACTGCTTGACTTCTTTTCTTTCTTTTTTTAAGGAATAAGGAAAGAAACACAACATGGATCGATGGGACCATGTATTCATTGCACCATTTAGAGATGCTACTGAAAAAAAAAATTGTATGCATAAGAGGGAGAGAGAAAGACAAGGGGGGCGGGGTTGGTGGGGGGGGGGGGAACTTTTGATTGCAGATCTCAAGATTAAAAACTAGATCCTGCACCACAAAAATCAAAGACTAGTTGGATGGTGCACGATATTAATCATGAACCCAAGATGGTGCGCGACATGCTGTATTAATCATGAACCTAACACGGTGCACGATGCGCTGTATTAATCATGAACCTAACACGGTGCACGACATGCTGTATTAATAATGAACCTAACACGGTGCACGATGCGTTGTATTAATCATGAACCTAACACGGTGCACGATGCGCTGTATCAATCATGAACCTAACACGGTGCACGATGCGCTGTATTAATCATGAACCTAACACGGTGCACGATGCGTTGTATTAATCATGAACCTAACACGGTGCACGATGCGTTGTATTAATCATGAACCTAACACGGTGTACGATGCGTTGTATTAATCATGAACCTAACACGGTGCACGATGCGCTGTATCAATCATGAACCTAACACGGTGCACTGTATTAATCATGAACCTAACACGGTGCACGATGCGCTGTATCAATCATGAACCTAACACGGTGCACGATGCGCTGTATTAATCATGAACCTAACACGGTGCACGATACGGTGTATTTATCATGAACCCGAGATGCTGCACGATACACTGTATTTATCATGAACCCGAGATGGTGCATGATATGCTGTATTAATAATGAACCTGAGATGCTGCATGATATTCTGTATTTATCATGAACCCAAGCGTCAAAAGAAGCTTCTTCCACTTAAAAAAAATCTGTTTATATTTTTATGGAAAACATACATCAGGGCTAGGATTTATTACTAACTCTCTCCATATGTTGTGTTCTGTGGAAGATTTTTATCTTCAATCCAACAAGCCTGTTTTCATTCTCTCATCAAAACACAATTGTCAGCTGTAAAAATTGTCTTTGTAATAGATCTTAAAATCAGTTGAAAATTCAAAATAAAAAATATTGCCGACCCTTCATAAACGAATGTTGTTGTCTTTCTTTACCGACAGCCATTTAATTAATCAAATCTCTCCACAACTGTTTTCAGATTCTGGGATCCAGATGAAGTCATTTTCTGTTGAGGGTAAATACATACAGTATATAAAAACCGATTTCGGAGCCAGACTATCTGCACGTGAAATATGTCTGCAGAAGGGAAGGTTGGCTGTACTCAACACAGTGGATTCCTGGGAGACCGTGTCTCGGATTGACACAGGGTATTATAGTCCGCTCATAGGACTGCAACTGGCGGGAGTGTCAGTACCCTGGATGTGAGTCTCTCTCTCTCTCTCTCTCTCTCTCTCTCTCTCTCTCTCTTATCGCTCTGATAAACATAAATTTATTATCTATGTCGGTGGGCCTCCTCCCTCTTTGTTGTATCATACTGCGTTTGTTTTGTGTTTTTGTCGCTGTTATTGTTGTTGTCGCTGTTGTTGTTGTTGTGGTGGTGGTGGTGGTGGTGTGTGTGTGTTTGTTTGCGTGCGTGTACAGCTCGCATGTGTGTGTGTGTGTGTGTGTGTGTGTGTGTGTGTGTGTGTGTGTGTGTGTGTGTGTGTGTCTGTGCGTCTTTAAATGAGTTCGTTAATTAGTAATTACATTTTTTCTGAGACGGAACACATACATACATACGAGGTGTAAAGCAAACGGTAAAATAAGGTTCGTTTTCAATAAAGTAGTTTTACTGGGATTGTTGCATTGGAATAGACTCAGTTCTCAGCCAGATAAGAATTTAAAATTAAAAAAAAAAAAAGAGCAACGCTTCTATTTTGTGATAGCCAACCACAGCTACGAAAAAAAAAGGTGTTTTTTTTCTTCTTCTTTTAGGTACAGACTTGTGCCATATTGGAATGATGGAACAATGGCATATTACATTCGCTATCAGCCTGAGAAGAAAAACTTACTTAAACCGGTTTGCTTCAGATTCCGTTCAGGCTATCTCGCCAGGCTTAACTGCGAAAAGCTCTTGAAGTTCCGTTTTGCTTATTGTGAGTTTACATCCAACAATACGTTTGACTCAAGTGGATCAAATTTAATACAGAAAACAACAGCAGTCGCAGGTGGGAAAATACCAGTCACAGCAATCAGAATAAAACGTTCTAGCTCTTTTCCTTCCTGGCTGAACACGACACAGTGCCCTCGTCAACACTCGACATTCCAGTTTCTTACCTGTGACGTGGCCTCCAGATGTTGGGGTCAAGCACAAGGAGACTGCTCAGTTCCCATGACTCCGCTGCCTCCCATGTTCACGTGCACGAACGACGTGCTTCACGTGCCTTACACGTTGGTGTGTGATCACCGGTCTGACTGCAGTGACAACAGTGATGAGGACTTCTGTGTTTTCCCCTCTTGTGATCAGACTGGATTTTATAACTGCGGAGGAAAACAGGTCAGATCGTAATGCAAGTCTCTAAAACTTTCAAACTGTTCTATATCGTTATCTATTTGATTCTCTCTTTCTTTCTCTGTCTGTATATAAATGGAGTGGTAAAATGGCTATCTGGGTAAAAGGTAATGTAGAAGAGGATGTAACACAATGAAAACGTTGCCCAAACTACTTGTTAAACTCTGATAACAATGACGTGTCACAAAATTTATATGGTACACTGCTGTGGATTCAAGCCTCTTAAATGTCTAGTTCGCTTAACAATGTTGAACTGGCTCAACAACTCCATAGCAATGAATCTTAAGGTGTTATTCGAGAATCCCCCGCCCCACCCCCATCCCCGCCCCATACATTCTCTCTCTCTCTCTCTCTCTCTCTCTCTCTCTCTCTGTCTCTCTCTCTCTCTCTCTCTCTCTCTACTTCCTCAGTCCTTCTCCTTCTTCTGCACGTTTAGTAACCACCCATAACGATTACTGGCAAGCAAACTGAACATTATACAGCCAAATCAATGATTATTATTTCTTATTTTCATCCGAACTCACCCCATGTCTGCATGCCATGGGCTAACGTGATCCTCTTTTCTGTTCATAAGTGCATACCACTGGACAAATTCTGTGATGATGTTCTGGATTGCGTGCTGGATATGGATGAAAAGAGATGCCCAAAACGTAAAATTCATCAGTCTAAGTATCCAGGAATCATACCATCACTTCATCCCAGTGCTGTGGATTTTGACGGATTCGGGTTTTTTACTGTTTCCAACCTGACGGACTTAGCATCTGATGATCAGAACACGCCATGTCCTGAGCGTTACTTCCAGTGTCCCACAGGTCTCCACTACTGTCTGCCTGTGTACGTGCTGTGTAACGGTGTCAAGGACTGTCCTGGTCAGGAAGACGAGGCAGACTGTGAAGACTTCACGTGTCCTGGTTACTATCGGTGTCGTGGCTCCAAGGTCTGTCTCCATCCTAGTCACCTGTGTGACGGCTGGTCCCAGTGCCCTCAACGTGAAGATGAACTGGTCTGCACTTTCCGGCAGTGCCCACCGCACTGCACGTGCTATGGGTTGGCCTGGTACTGCACGGACAAACTGGTCCACCCAATCGGATCTGACGTGCGGTTTCTTGATGCCCAAGGAACTGGAACAACACTCACAAGTATAGGGAATGCAACAATGCTGGCTTTCCTGGATTTGTCCCAGTGCAGATTGTCACATCTGGGTGACACACACGATCTGCCAAACTTACGCATATTAAAACTTGCAGATAATGAACTGTTAACGATTGCACTGACTTCATTGAAATTGTTTCCCAATTTAGTACATGTTTCCTTTGCAGGCAACCCTCTTGTTATTTTGCACAATAGTTCACTCTCCAGGAACATATCACTGCTAACTCTTCACTCCCTTGACTTATCTCGAGTACCCACACCACGTCTTGACACTTATTCTATTTCTCCTTTCGCCAGTGTACGGATTCTCAATCTTTCAAACAGCCACATCAAAACTGTCTCACATGGGTTCAAACACTTCAGGCAACTTCACATTCTTGATCTCAGTGGCAATGAGTTGCAAGTGTTTCCCCAAGACATCTTCAAGGATTTATCCTTTCTTCACTCTGTGTACAGTGGAACCTTCAAACTGTGCTGTTCTGACACATTACCTGATGGATTTGATTTATCAAAGTGTCATGCTCCAGCTGACGAAATTTCTTCCTGTGAAAACTTACTGCGTTCTGATATATATCGTCTGGTTCTGGCTGTCTATGCCTCATTCACTCTAGTCGGTAATCTGTGCAGTTTTGTTTATCGAGTGGTTTTTGAAACACTCAGTCGGCGACATGGTTACAATGTATTTGTTATACATTTATGTTTATCTGACTTACTCATGGGCATATACTTGGCTATTGTAGGACTTGCTGACAATTACTATCGTGATGTTTACGTGTGGAAAAACACAGAATGGAAATTAAGTACAGTGTGCTCGATAGCTGGATTCATATCATTGTTATCTAATGAAGTGTCTGCAGTTTTGATATGTCTCATCACTTTGGACAGGTTCTTAGTCTTACGTTTTCCATTTGCTGATGTTAGGTTCAAGGTGTTCTCAGCACATGTAGCAAGTCATGTAGCTTGGTGTGTGGGATTTTCACTGGCCGTGATCCCTCTTCTTCCTGTCACTTCCCATTGGAGATTCTACAGACAGACTGGAATCTGCCTGCCTCTGCCTGTCACCAGGATGGATTTTCCCGGACACACGTATTCCTTTGTGGTGATGATCGTCTTCAACTTCGTGCTCTTTCTGTTCATCGCTCTTGGCCAAGCCTCCATATACTGGTCAGTCAGTGCCAGCAAGATGCCCGCAATACACAGCTTTTCAACCAGTTCCAAAGACATGACCATCGCCCGCCGTCTCATCACTGTTGCTGTGTCCGACTTTTTCTGCTGGTTCCCCATTGGTCTGCTGGGTCTGTTGGCCAGCAGTGGAACTGTCATCCCTGGGGAGGTCAACGTGGCCATGGCCATTCTTGTCCTGCCCCTCAACTCCGCCATTAACCCCTTCCTCTACACAATCAATGTCTTACTGGAGCACAGACACAAGGCCAAAGAGCGTCGTTTGCTGGAGGAAGTCAAAGCCCAGATGGCGTCAGAAAAGGACGCCGTGAAGACGTCCACAGAGGGGTGCACTGAACAGGAAGCAGTCAGTCTTCTTCTGTCCTGGATTCGGTCTGGACTGCTGACACGTGGGAGGATTGCCAACTTTATCCATGGCATGGAAAAGTGATCACACTTAGTCGTTTTTCTGTCTCTGTACTCTTTCATGTGTTCAAACGAAAACAGGAAGACCAAAGGAAAGATGGAAAGAAAGAAAGAAAAAGAAGAGTTAACGTGTTCCATGTGAAAATGTTAGCCTAAGTCAAACTTTGAAGCCAAGTAGTTTACTGTACTGTTTCTTGAATGGTGTGTTGACCAGTTTGGGGGATGTCCGATGTGTAACTAAACATGATCATGTGTTGGGCTAATGGTAATACTGAGCTGTCAGCAAGGTTTGGTATATTGCTTTGACAGAATTCGACATTTTGGTACTCGTTTTCATTGAAAACTGTATACCCCAGGGTGTGTTGTGTGTTAGTTGTTGCGTTCAATAACCCAATAGTCCCCTAGTGTAACTACGCACTTCTGAAATTCGTTATTTAGCAATACTTTTACACTCTTGTTACCACTGAGGGTTAAATAGTATATCATTTTGAATGGGTTTGAAAAAAAAATCCCCATCTCGTCTGTCGTATCAACAAGGCGATTCCACCACCAAAGTAGAAAGTATTGGTCAAACAGGCAAAAACGTTTGATTACACAAATAATGATATTCAAACTTATATTGACTAGGTATATAAAAAGGGAACTACGTGCAAAAGACTGAAGCACAAAAAGAAACTAAATATGATGATGATGATAATAATAATAAGAAGAAGAAGAAGAAGAAGAAGGAGAAGAATGATATTTTACTGACATTGTGCTTTCCCAAACAATCAGAAGACTCGAAGCAGATTACAATGACGCACGTTAACTCTTTCCATACGAACGGCGAAAGAGACGACATTAACAGCGTTTCACCCCAATTACCATCATCAAAATATTGCAAGCGGAAGGCTCTTATACTGAAGCCGTGAATGTTGACAAAGAATACCACAATTCTGACGACGGAAGCTAAAGGTTGGGTCATTCAGACACCCACTGGACATCCGAGGGTTCTGTGTAGAGGAGAAGAGAGGACTGGCCGTACTGAGTGAGTTAAAATTAGCACAATACAGAAAAGACATCAGAATTATCTCAGTTAAAGACAAATAAAACAGCAAAGTTATGGGGGGAATAACATACATAAAACAATATACACATAACAGTATTATCAGCCTTTTTTGTTTGTTTGTTGTTGTTTTGGTTGTTGCCAGTTTGCTGCTGGATTAGCATTTGTACTGCTGGGTTTTCATGTTTGGTTCAGCTGCTGTTTTAAAACTGCATCACACTACGGTCCTTGCTCGCATTTAAAAGAAAAAGAACTCTGGACACAACACACAGAATGACACTAACTACACCGTCCATGTGTTTATTGCATACCAATATTTCTGAGAGAAAACTGAACTGACTAAAAATGAACACGCTGACGATTTCAATCAACGACGCCATGTACAACTTCTTCATCCACCATGACCCATCTTTCTGCAGAAAAAAACATCAGTCAAGTTGGGGATTTGCTCAGCATGTTATTTTTGTTATCAAGTATCTGAACCCAAAACCTCTTGAAAAAGATGGAGAAAGGTCAAACCTTTGACAGAAATAAACATATCATTATATGTCTCGCCATCTGCACAGGTCCATATCAGGACTATCCAACTAAGTAAAAAAAACCAAACAGCATTATACACAAATTTTCACATCTGAAAAAAAAATCAGTAAAATAACACATTTCAAGACAAATTATCTTCACCATTAAGATCCTTAGGGCAAATAGTAAGGACTATGCTTTGCTGAAGACCTGAGCAGTTCCGCTTCATTTGTCATCCCCAGATTATAAAAAAAAAATAATAGAACAGAATAGAATATGTCTTTATTACCAAGTGTACCAGGGTCACAAGGAATATTGTGGGGATAGTACATAACAAGATACATAAATCGAAAATAATACACAAACACAGATACAGTAGATAAATGATACATACAAGTGCATATCAATATAAAAACTTGTGCATACTCATGCATGCGCACACACACACACACACACACACACACACACACACACGTTTGAACAGAAGCTGCATATTACATGTGGATGGGGCTGATGACTGGATATTCAGGTAGATGGTTGGTTGCACAATTCTATTTATCACACTGGATTTGTTCGAGAGACAGGGAATTTACTGCTTTGGGGGAAAAACTATTGGCGATGCAATTGGTTTTCGTCCTTATACTTCTGTACCGTCGACCAGAGAAAATCCCAAAACTGGATGTGATTCGTCCTGGCTGATTGATTTTGCTTTTTTGAGTAGCCGCTTATAATATATGTCTTCTGGAGAAGGTAGATCAGCCCCGGTAATCTTGGTGGCAGTTTTTACGATTTACGATTCTGTTAAGGGGTGCAACTTCTGCCTTGGAAATGTTTCCGTACCAAACAGTAATAGCAAAGGTTAGCACACTTTCAATGACTGTTCGGTAGAAATCAACCATGATTTCTTTTTTAATTCCAAACTTTTTCAGGTGCCGAAGAAAGCACAGGTGCTGTTGTGCTTAGGTAAGGGGTCAGATCTGGTCTTCCTGAAATCTAGAATTAATTCTTTGGTTTTTGATACGTTGAGTTCTAAGTTGTTTTGATCACACCAGCTGACAAGATCATGTACTTCTTCCCTATATTTTGACTCATCACTGTTCGTAATCAGCCCTTCTAGAGTTGTATTGTCGGCAAACTTGACCATGGTGTTACATTCATTTTGAGTTGCACAGTCATGTGTGAATAGTGAGTACAACAGGGGGATAGAACACATCCCTGTGGGGTGCCTATGTTGAAATGCATGTGGAGGAAGTGAGGTCACCAACTTTAACAACTTGTGGTCTGCATTTTGAAAAGTTAGGATCCATACATAAATTGATTCAGGCAGTGAGATGTCTTTCAGTTTAAAATATAGTTTTGATGGCACTATTGTGTTAAACGCAGAGCTGTAGTCAATGAAAAGCATCCTGGCATAGCTGTTAGGATTTTTCGAGATGTCTGAGCACATGGTAGAGACCTATGCTGATGGCATCTTCAACTGATCTGTTAGCTCTATAGGTGAACTGAAAGGGATCAAAAGATGGAGGAATACAGTTTTTTAGGAATTGTAGAATCAAGCGTTCAAATGTTTTCATTACGACTGATGTTAAGGCTACGGGACGATAATCATTAAGACAACTAGGCTGTACTTTTTTTTGGAATGGAATGATTGTTGATTTCTTAAAGCAGTGAGGCACTACACAAGACTGAAGGGGCATGTTAAATATATGAGTGAAGACACTACATAGTTGGACTGCACACTTCCTCAAAAGGCCTGGTGAGATGTTGTCAGAGCCAGTGGCTTTTCTGATTTTCACACGACTGAAGTGGCGTCTGACTTCATTCTCTTGGACTATGAAAGGGGGCGTGGGAGTGATTTTGGGTGCAACCACGTCAGAAGCAGACAATGGTTTGTCGAATCTGGAGTAGAATGTGTTGAGTTTGTCTGGAAGAGTTCTGTCAGTGCTGTTGACTGTCTGGTGGGCCATTTTATAATCAGTGATGTTCTGCAGTCCGGTCCATACATTCCTAGAGGTGTTTGCAGACAGGTTTTCTTCTATTTTTTTTCCAATATAAAAACTTTACCTTCTCAATGTATTTTTTCAACACTTCTTTTTGCCTTATTGTGGACTATTCTATCATCAGTTTCACGAAAAGCTCTCTCTTTTTCCTTTAGTTTTTGCCTAACAGCCCCGTTACACCAAATTAATTATAAAAAAAGGATAAAGAATATATCAACGTCACACAAACAATTCATAAAAAAGGTTGCACAGGCAAATAACACCACAGAATGGAGAGAAAGTGCCCATCCCGGTGTTTACAGTATCACTACCAACAGCACTGATGGGACACCATTACTTTGGTATGAAGAGAAAACAATAGCAAGGCTTGCTGAGAAAATATACAAGGAAATGGACTGCAAGGCAAAAAAAAGAGGAGACAATTGTAAAGAAAGGAAAAAGGCAGAAACAAAGACAGCAAGAAAAGAGGAAACTTCCAGCACATTATTTCCAGAAGGCGGGGACGCTCTCTATTCTGAAAGCACCCAGGCGTCACACTGGCGGTAGAATGGTGACCCTTCTAGCAGAACTGTACAAACATTGAGAGTTCGTGCCTAGCCGCGAGTCCCCAACACCAAGACAGGACTTGCCATTCCCCCTTTTTCCTGCCTCGTGCTGGGACACCTCGGGAGGCGACGCTCATACCCCTTTCCCCCTGGTCCCCTTCATGACCGTTTTAATGGGACGAGCATCGCCTCCGCGATCAGCGTCTAAAGACGCATCACCATGGTCCCTATGGGGAGAAACCATGAGCTCTGGGTCTGGGAGAGTCTCTTTCCGATCTCGATCCCAGCATCATGGTTTCGGCCGTCATGGGATGACGGACGAGGCATGGTAACCGCGCTTAGGCACCCAGCGAAAGATCCGATCACCAAAAGAGAAAGGAAAGACAAGATCGACTGAGAGGTTGAGAAAAAAGTACGATTCAGGCTGAGCCGAATCGAGTACACAAAAGAAAAGAATACAGTAAAATCAAGCCACATGCAACAAAATAAGGCCAAATGAACATGCTTACTAGCCAAACAGAGACAGAGCGTAAACCTGACAAGATGCGGTCGAGAGCATTGACCAAAGGAATGATTCAGCGCTTGTAGTTTTTGAGGCATTTGATTGGCTAAGAACGGACCGGCAAGACGGGGCGTCTATTCGCCGTTAGCCGCGCAAAATTTGGCCACGCAGAGCAAACCGATGGGCCTGGTTTGCATCAGTTTGACATGGTACAGTAGATGACACCAAAATAGATACACACACACACACACACACACACACATATGACACAGGCTCAGCACACAAAACCCCAGCTAAAGTCGCAGCCAACTATTCTTAGCCATGCACAATGAAAAACCAGATGTTTACAAATTTCGCATCTTTGAAGTCTTATCTCTACTGTTGATGAGTATTTTAGCATAAAACTACCTGAAACTAGTAATTCTAATATTTTCATGTTGGTACTGCTGCACACGTTTGTCACTAAAGTTGCAATGTTCAGTGCGTTTGTGGCCAGGCCTTCCTAAAATTACATCACCCGATGCTGTGGCAATACGCTTTATGACTGCACTCAGTAGACATTATTTTGATTTGTGATCTCAAGCCAAAGTTCAAAAGAATTCATCAGCATTACAGGAAATAATTTTTGTTCAAACACTAATGCGTCCTTCATCTCTCATTTGAACATTCACTGTCACCCGTGACGGCTCTCTCATGGCCTGACGTCACTCCTCCACTCGCTGTTCTTGGCTTCGTTTGAGTACAGAAATTTGGAATGGTTTATTCACAATCAGGCCACAGCCCCTAGTGAAGGGGGTATACGTAAACATAATACAACTCAGCGAAAACGCATAAACAAATAAGCATTAAAATAGACAACAAACCGTGCATTGTATCCGTGTAAATATATAGACAACAAAAAATACATTATAAATGTTTTACGAAGTAACAATTTCTCTTAATTTGAATGCCTTATATAAGAATACTGAAAAATTATGTACGTCATTGGTATTGCTTGACGACATTAACAAATTCAACTTGAACAGAGAGGGATGCTTGTAGTACTTATTTTATAAACATTTGACGTACATGTTTTGAGTACAGAAAGAAAATATGAAATTTCCTGTGCTGTTTTCATACAGAAATTTATGGTTTACTTAATTCTGAATCTTTTGACACCACATACATGTTCAAGATAATTCTTATTCTGAATTTGCAAGCATGCAAATGTACGTTTTCACTTGAGCCAGTTTCCCCATTTGTTCTTTTTCAGGAGCACCAACTTTGAAAAAAAAAGGAAAACAAAATATAACAGATAGACCAAATATTTTTTTCTGTATGCTAACCTGTGTTTTTTTTTTAACTCTTTTTGACAGTATAAAAATGTCAAAAATGATAATTCTGACCAGCTGGGTTTTCGCATCATGTGTGTGTGTGTGTGTGTGTGTGTGTGTGTGTGTGCGCGCGCGCGCGTGTGTGTGTGTGTTCTATCAAAGTGGCTCCTTTCTACAAAATTTTGCCAGAGGACAACACTTTTGTTACCATGGATTCTTTTTCAGTATGCCAAGTGTGTGCTCATAAAGGACCTTGGTTTATTGTCTCATCCGAATGTCTATAAACATTCAATTTAACAGTCATTTCTGCACAGCTTTCCTTAATATAATGCAGGTAATATAATGTATTTCCCTAATAATAAAATGCAACATTTACTTAATCCTGTTTGTAGAAAGTCTTCACTGTTGCTCCAAATTTTCTGTATCTTTGATGAGAGTGGTGTGTCAGAGTGTGAGTGTGTGTGTGTGTGTGTGTGTGTGTGTGTGTGTGTGTGTGTGTGTGAGAGAGAGAGAGAGAGAGAGAGAGCGAGTGTGCGTGCGCGCAAGCGTGCGTGCGTGCATGTGCGTGTTTCTGTGTGTGTGTGTCTGTGTAAATTCAGTACAGGTTTCCTGTCTTTTCCACTGCCCTCATTTACTTGCGATGCGGTTTCCCCTATCTTGTGACCTTTCAAGTGACCAGTCTGAGAGAATAGCGCCCCAGACATCACAGGTATGATAAATAAGGTTCCTCACCTGTACAGATCATCTTGTGGTATTTCAATTGATCAGTGTCAGAGTACACCACCCCACAGACATCACAGACATAGGGTCTATCATCTATTATTTTACACGTGTGTGTGTGTGTGTGTGTGTGTGTGTGTGTGTGTGTGTGTGTGTGTGTGTGTGCTTTGTCACATTTTGGCGTGTATGTAACATTGATGTAATGTGTCATGTTAACAAAAGTGTTTTTGTAAAGCACCTTAAGCAGATTTCTGGATAGCGTGCTATAGAAGTATCCATTTTTTTTTTTTTATTTTTTTTTTTTTTAATTATTTGTATGGACTGATCTCACATGTGTCTATAAGGTACTGTACTTGTCAATTTTAAGACGGCATCACAGTGTCAGTGTGGTTGTGTGTGAGTTTTCTTCCCCTGTGTGGAAGCCACACATCAAATTTGGAAACATAGCCTACACAGAAGCTGGAATTATACCACTTGACATTTATCGAGAACTTGCAACATCAAAGGTTGTAATAAGAGCTAGCACAAGTGAAAACTTTATTGGAGAGGAGTTGAAAATTTAGATCAGATACAGACTTTCCGAAAAGGGCCAGCTCTATATCATCTCAAATGACAATAGCAACATATACTTCTAACTAAATCGAAAGTTCAGAAATAGATCTAAAAAGTGTGGCAGCCACATATACTTCCATACCTATACCATTATGGGAGACACAGAGACCACCTTTTGATATAAACTATTGTGATCAGAAAAAGGATGAAAATATTAATATAATCAAAGTGAATGTAAACACCTGCCTACATGCAAAGTATCAAAACCACCTTCAGGTGTTTACAGATGGTTCAGTCCTTGAAAATGAAAACACGGGTGCATCTTCTGTAATTCCAGAACTTAGAATTGAAAGGGCAGTCTATATTGGAAGTAAGCTACCTATATTTACAGCTGAACTAGTGGATGTAATGCTTGCACTGGAATATCTGATAAACCTCCCTTTAACTATTTTCATATTGGTTGACTCAATATCAGTCTTACACGCATCAGAATCGTTAGATATAATAACTCGACCAGACCTGATTTTTTAAATATATTATCTATTGCACATTCTATCAGACAAAGGCACAACCACAGAATTTTGCTGGGTACCTTCTCATGTTGGTATAAAAGGAAATGAAATGGCAGACAGAGCAGCAAAAAAAAAAAAAAAAAAAAAAGGGGGGGGGGGGTGTACAAAGAAAAGAAGAGAATTCATTTGAAATAGTTATCCGATAATCAGTTTCAGAATGTTACAGACTTCTCGAGTCTTCAATATGGAACTGAAGCCAGGTTAGTGCTGATGATAGGATTTCCCACCAAAAGGACAAGGAGTTTACAACTGAAATCACCCAATGCAAACTGATTGATTTCCCATCGTACTGTCATAGACTGGTAACCTCTTTGGTATCCCGTATAAGACTGAACGCTTTCAAGACAAAGTTTAGCAAAAACATTTATTGTGTATGTGGTAAACAAATCACACGCAATCATATTGTGTTTCGGTGTCAAACTATTAAAACGCACTTACTTTCAGTTTTTGACAGTTTTAAGGAAAAAAAGAGTCAAAAATGACACCTATGAATATCTAACAATTCAATTTCTTTTATTTTGCCAAAATTAATAAACATCCACAGTTTGAAAAAATCCGAAAACTGATTGATCTGCTTTGATACTTCTAGATTTAAATTCTTACCATTTTCATCTAAATTATTATCTCCCACCATTCTATTCCATTTTTTAGAATCTGTCAAAATTGTCACAAAATCCTCAAAATTTGTTTACAAAAGATTCAGGTAATGTTTTATCCAAGTTTCATTTTCTAAATTAATTACCGACACTTGTATGATGAGTTCTTGCTCATTGCCTGCCAGACATTTAAGGTCATCTGCAAAGCCTGCGTTTGTGGGGGTTCTTCTTCCAATGCTGACTGCTGACAAGACTTTCAAGTGAGTCAGTCAAACCGATGTTACACTTCCTGTTATCCACATGATTTCTAGTTCAAGTACAGTCTGATTTTGATAGGAGTGCCTCACCTGTTGGCGTCAGTGGCTCCATCTGCCTTAACATCTAGTCAAGGTACAAGATCTGATTTTGACAGCAGTCTCTCACCCAAAGGCGGTGGTGGCCCCATGTTTCTGGATCCTGCTGGTGGAGTCCTGCTCAGCCCTGGTTATGTCCCCAGTCGTGGCGCTGTCCTCAGTGGCCTGCCTGAAAACTAGGAAACTCAGGGCCTTCGCACCAGTTATTTGTTCTTCACAATCCACACACACAGTCTCACTCTTCACACACACACACACACACACACACACACACGGCATCCATACTGTACAGTGTGTTAGGGTCGGGAAGGGTTAGGTTGTTAGTAAGGGTTAGAGGCTTAGGGTTAAGCTCAACACCATGCTCAACTCAGCGCGCACATCCACTCAAGACAACCATCCTCAGGGAGGGACAGACAGACAGACAGATGGACGGACACACACACACACACACACACACACACACACACACACACACAGATGGACGGACAGACAAGATAGAGACAGACAGAGAATAGAGAGATAAGAGGAGGGGCGGGGTGACAGCTTTTTCAGAGGCCTCATGAAGTCCTGAGAATTGCTTGTTCACGTCATAGATCCCTAATAACATGACCACATACAAATGGTCAGATACATTTAAGACAGTCTGTCAATCAAAGTATTTAAACATGAATAGTGTCAGGGTTTTCTGGAATCTTGGGAAAGGGAGAGGGGTGTGTTTTCATGCAAAAATATATCAAAGTAAGCCGATGGTTGGGTTTACAAAACAACAGTTATGCCAAAACATTATTGGCGCATAGTACTGCATATTGGATCATTTTGACAAGTAGTGCATCATTTTTATAAATGTTTTCTAGAAACAGTTTTCATGTATCATTGCATCTGTTAGCTTTCATTATTGACATTTTCTAATACATTTCTTTGTTTTGTCTAGAGACATCGTTCACTTTTGATTTTCACCCCAGAGAGGTTGCAAGCATCACGAAATTGTAAATGTCTCCATCACATCAGTCGCATTCCATGGGGAACTGGTCACCTTCTGGTTCAGCTTTTAGGTACGTACGTATGCATATTGTGTAACTGCGTCTAAAAAGAAAAAAAATGTGTTAAGAAATGTGTCAGTATATCTTTTATCTGACATGTTTTTGTATGTCCTTGCGTTCAGTTTGATCTTTCATTTTATTTTTGCTTTTTTCAGATCCACGCTGCTTGCTATTAGTACGTGATTTTGAAATGTCTATGTTGTACCTGTTTACATCAAAGAATAATGTGGGGGGAAAAAAGGAGTATCAAACTCTGAAATGCACAAAAAAGCCTTGACAACTGGAATGATTTGGAAGAGTGGGGGAGGGGGGGAGGCATAAAAAAAATTCAAAATATTTTGTACAATGCCTGAACATTTTCTTTATCTGTTAATCCCTTTTGGGGCATTGAGGATAGTGAGTAACACCATTGATATTTTTGGACAAAATAAAATATATAAGCAAATGAAGACATTTTTTTTTTAATGGGGGGGGGCGTGGGGGGGGGGCAGAAATGTAAATGATCATCTTGTAACCTTTCCCATTTTGAAGAGAGAAAAAAGAACTCTTTCGGGCATACTCTTTTCACATCTTTCAACAAACTGCAAAAATGAAAAGCTGACTTTGGATTAAAAATTTGCATAATGTCAACCACAATTATCTCCACGAACACTTTTGGGCAAGACTTCCACCCTGCCCCTCCTGTTACTGCCTCCACTCTCCACACCATCCCTACTAAGGTGTGTGGGGAGGGAAGCGGTATGGGAGTGGGCGGGGAGAGAGTGCAGGTGTGGATTTTTGTGTCTGCTTGGGTCATGCATAAGATGTCGGCATGCATGTTGTCATTACTAAAATACTAGGACTTTTTTTTGTGCTTTTTTTTTTTAATGTTTCAACAATGTATCAGTAGAGATCTTTTATCTATGATTTACTTTTCATGTTATGTCTTTGAGTTCAATTTGATTTTTCTGTCTTTCTCAATTCTACACCACTATCAATAATTTTTGATGATTTGAACACATTTTTAAAACTGTTTTTAAATACCACAATGACGAAAAAAAAAAAGCTGATCTAAAATTTGTACAAAAACGTGACAGTTGGAATGATGGAGGAGAGGTGAACACAAAAAAATTGCCATACAATGCTTGAACTCAAGTTACTGTCCACGTTTTGCAGTAACCAGATTATTCTGTTTTCTATGATTAAGGTGACCAGTCAAAAATGATAAACTGAAAACAAATTGAGAGACGACTTCAAATATCAATAATGAAATGGGTTTTTAAGCCGTCTGGGCTATGAATGGGAACCACCATCCCTGCTATCAAAACATGTCACTGTATAATGTAAAGTATTCTCATCTCTTTCTTTTGGGGGCATGGTTTCCACCCTGCCCCCTCTCCTCACCTGCCTCCACCATCCCCACCATTCCAGCTGCTGGAGACATATGGAAATATACCATCTTTTTGCTCCCATCCCCTGCCCTCTTTCTTCAATTGGGAAAAGGCTGGAAAGGGGTCTGGGGTGAACATCTTTCCAACATTGTTCCTTCTTTCATGAGCATTATTCCCATTCCCCCGTGTTTACAACACGCTTGCTACCGTTCTGGGATCAATCCCTACCTTCTGATTAAAAACATAACAATAAATGGGTGTGCGAAGAAGAAACGGGGTGGGGGAGGTGTGGTGGTAATGTATTCCCATTTTAGTTTATAGAACTTAAATTTAATCATATTTAAATGAGAACTTCAAATACTCCTTCCTGTGGACACCCAGTGAAAATAAAACTGGCGATTTATCAACTTGACCAGTTCAGCAGACGACCTTTGCGTCAGATAAAAACAGGTAAGAGGCTCTCTTCCAGCAGGACTGGGGTGGTGAATGAGTTCATTAACAAAG
This sequence comes from Babylonia areolata, assembly GCF_041734735.1. NCBI lineage: Eukaryota > Metazoa > Mollusca > Gastropoda > Neogastropoda > Buccinidae > Babylonia > Babylonia areolata. Next base: position 14,540,367 of record NC_134906.1, on the reverse strand, counting down.
TTATTAACAAAACTAAACACTTCATTTAAACACAGTTAAGTACCAACCAGGCTGAACAACTAAGGTTGTATGGTTTCTCTACTCCAGACCGCTCGCGACTGTGCAAATGGCGCTCTTGACTGCGGAGACACGAACTCACATGGTTTCACCCCACGTGCGAGATGAGCTTGCGGGGTGAAAAGAAAAAAAAATCGTGAACAGTTGTCAACCGCTCACACCAGCACTTAAATGTGAAAGAACCATATTTGTGTGTGAATGCCATCAAACACTTTGACAAACTGGTGAATTTTCATACAGGGCTGGAAAACTATGTTGTGTTTTCACATACTTTTTGGTCTCTTGATAAAAAAAAATTCAGTAATTTAAAATATGCACACACAGAAAGATGTGACTGTATGTCAGTTGAAAATCAATTATTGTTGATGTTAGTGGATGATTTTTTACCTCAACAGAATTAAACTTTCAAAGCATGATATTTTCTTAATGCTTGTGGATCATATTCATTTTGATTTTTGACCCAATTGCTAAAAAGAGAAATGTTGAGCATTTTCAGTATTTTGTACATTCTTACTGAACAAAAAATCCAAGATATTGAGTTCGAGTTCACATTTTAAAATTTCATGGAGAAAGCAATTATTTTTCTTTCATCTGAAACAAAATTCACTGTACTGTGTCAAAAACTACATGTTCAGTGCTTTGAATAAAAACAGAACTATATATCCTGATTGATTACTACAAATCACATAAGTCATGTACACCACAACAAACTTCTTGTTTTGCAGAAAAACATAAGAGTTTACACAGCAAACACTACAGTAGCATCCCAAGGGAAAAAAATTCACAAGCTGCAGTTACTTTCTTTTTTTTTTAACAATATATTTGTTGATATTGTTACTAAAAATAGACCGACCACTCCCAACTGAACAATTGACCTGTTTTAACAGTGGAAACAATTGCTTTAGTTCTTTATATAAACAAGGGTTATGAAGAGAATCTCTCTAAAAATAATAATAATAATAATAACAATAAAAAAAATTGTTTTTAGACATCTACCTGTAAAAAATACCTACATAGGTATACATAAAGAATGTACACAAAACATCCTGAAGAAAAAATATGAAAGAAATATACGGGACAAACAAACCCGTACATATTATCTTTAAAAGTCATCACCCTTCCATTCTGGTTTTTCCCCGTTATAACACTATTGGCTATAACAAACTGAATATACTTGTTTCAGTAGCAGATAACATCTTGAAATTGTCAAAAATACATTCACAAGAATTTTCCGAGAAGTTTGGTAAAAACGATTTCAGACTCTGACATCCAAAGAGTACGTGTTTGCTAGAAATAGATTCTCCACATATGCATTTAACATCTTTGCTAAACTTTGTTATAAAAGCGTTCAGCTTTATCCTGTTCGATAAAGCCTGAATTTGCCTTAATCTGATTAAATTACTAATGTATTTGATTGATTGATAGATTCCGGTTGTTGAATATTATTCATACTTTTATTTGAAACTTTGCCATTTTGCTGTTATACTTCCCTGACTTTGCTCCTTGATGCTTTTTCTAGTAAGCAGTTCCCCTCTTGTACAGACAAAGGCACATAAAGTTCTGTGATTACCTGTTGGTGTTTTGCCCCTTTTCTTGCAGCCCTGTCAGCCCATTCATTATATAGGAGACCAAGGCGAGAAGAAACCCAACAAAAAGTTATATGTGTTCCTCTCAAATTCAAAAGATATACATTTTGACTTATGTCTATTATTATTTTGTTCTTGTTCTTAAAATTTGGTGAGTTTAAAGCATAATACAGATTTTGAATCAACACAAAATAAGACTTGTAGAAGACAATCTGGAAGATCAAGAATATAATTTAAAGCCATAAAAACAGCAATATGTTCAGCTGTGAATATCGATCGATTTTTACCAATATAGTATGATCGTTCAGTTTTCAGTTTTGGTATAACGAAAGGTGAACCTGCTTGGCCATCTAGGAGTGAGCCGTCTGTGTAAATATGTAAGTGATCACAGTATCTATTCTGAAGGTGTAATCGGACTTCTGTTGCCATGATATTTGGATTTTCTTTTTTTGCAATGTCAGTATGATTGATATCAGAATGTGCTTTACTCATCTCCCAAATGGGCCATGGATTTACTGTTTTCTGCGTGTCTACATTTCCTGGATTGATTTCAGACTTTTGGAAAAGGTTTGACAGAAATGTGCCAGTGGGCGTTAAATAAGATATCGTTTTAGCTCTTTTTGGGAAGTTGGTTTCAGATGTAATTCTTACTTCCTCTGATGTATTTTTTTTTCAGTTATTGAGCTTCTCAATACGTATTTAGCACATGCCAGGTTTCAGTATTCATCCAAATAGTAATTCTCCTATTTCTTTATATGTTCCGAGGGTTGATGCATGGAAAGGTACACCAAGGGCAAGTCTATATGCTTTACAGTCAATGCTTTGAAATGTCTTTAACAAATACTTTGGAGCATTGAAAAAGACTTCTTGTCCATACGATAGTTTGGATTGAATAAGTGATGATGATGTTTCATTATCATTGTATCTTGTCCCCAGTACTGTTTACTTATACCTTTGAGCAAGTTTAAACATTTTCTTGCTTTTGTTATTATATATTCAATATGGCAATTCCAAGCTAGTTTTGAAGCATTAAGCCTAAAAAAATTTTTTTTTATCATATCTCTGTACTGAATTGGCTCATTTTCAATTTTAAATGTTGGTAACTCTTCTGGATTATTACCATTGTTAAAAAGATTAATGTGAGTTTTTTCTGCTGATAATGCAAGACCACTGTCAACAATATACTTATTCAATTTATCTATTTCTCTTTGATATGTTTTCTTAATATAGTTTAATGCCTTTTTTTATGTATTTCTTTTCATAGTTACATTCATCCACATACATATATCATCTACGTATTGCACTAGGATCACGTCTTTTGATAAATGTTGGAGTAAGTCATTCAGCAAGATGTTAAATAGAACAGGAGCAATAACAGAACCTTGGGGTAATCCCATGTGAAGTCTTGGGATTTGAGTATGTATTTCTGACTCGTATACTTCTTTTAGTCAGGAAATCTTTGATATAATTATAGAGACGCCCTGAAAAGCCAACAGATTTCAGTTTAAAGAGTAACTTTGCATGCCAAACTTGATCATAGGCTTTCTTTATATCAAAGAAAGTTGCAAGAACGTTTTTTCTTCTAGCGAATTGTTGTTTTACATGTGTTGTAAGATTAACCATATTATCAATTGCAGATCTACCTCTCTGAAAGCCCGCATGATTAATTGGGATAATTCTATTTTTATGGTGTTATAGTGTCAGATTATGGTTGGGTTGTGGCATCCCCAAGACACAATACACTACCCCTTGTTTACCACCTCCCCCCTACTCTCACCCCCACCCCCCATCCCCACTCCTCCCCCACTTGAGACTGTTGGTCACAAGAAGTCCCTTCCCTCGCCACATCCCCCTGCCCCACCACCCCCTCCCTCTCTCCCAACCCTCTCCTCCCCTGCTAAGCCCACCTGCCTGCTCTGTTGTTAAGCCACTTACAGGCACCTCACAGTCAAACATAGCCAGAACAATCAGCCTGTCAGACACCACTTCAACTTCCTCCTCCCCCCACTCTCCTCATCCCTCCCCCCACCCTTTCCCTGTTGAAGTGTTTGTAGGGATTAGGACAGTGTGTGTGTGTTGCATCCTGGCTATTAGTCATCCTCTTCTGACCAACCAGAGGTGTCCATTGGCAACATTTTATACACAGTGTGTTTACAACCAGTCAGGTGATGTCTGTAAATCATAGACACAGACTGGAGTGTTGGGACCATTGGTCCATTAGGTTGTACCAGTTTGGAAAGCATGAATATAAACAGCAAGCTCACATGGCTGCAGCCTTTTCCTTGCTGTTAGCAAACTAGGGAGCCAGACTGAGAGACTGAGGCTCCACTGAGAAAGACATCTGTTGACCAGGAGGGCTGTAAGTAGTGAACTAGGATCTATTTTTCGGACTTGGTTGAATGTTTGATTTCAAGTATTGGGTTCTGTGACTAACACACTGCCCCGGTGGGATTGTGTTCTGTCACAAGAACACGAAGTGAACTGTGATGTTTATCACATAAACACTGATAGAACCATTGAGCTGATGTGCTACTGCACATAATTATAAGTGTAACAAACATGTGTTTGATTCAGAAACCATGAGTTGTGTCAGAGTACAGCCAGTATGTGTGTGACTTGTTGAGTGAAAGAAAAGTGGTTAAGGTATAAAATGTAGCCAATACTTTGCTGAATGGAAATACTGGTTTGAGTGTTTGAGTATCCCCCCTCACCCCCCAACCCTTCTCATGCTATTTTGCTATAGGTATTATGGTATGATGTTTTGATATCATGTTTGGGTTTAATTGGTGTTGTATCTTGGCTTGCATAAATGACAATGTTCAGTGATACGTTGGTTGTGTATCAGTTGTTGACCTACTGTGGATCACGGATCTGTCTTTGGGAGTGTTGCTCAAATTTCCTGACCAACACTGCAAGTCTCAACCTGGATGACACCTGGATGTACTATGAGCATAGAGCCTTATCAAGCAGTTCAAAACTCAACTGGACCATCATAACAGCATCTCCCAGGGTGTATGCTTTCTTATTTCCTGCCTAGCCGGTTCAAACGCCTACATTTTTCTGGTGAGCCTGATTTTTTTCAGGATGATTGGGCATTCTTACTATATAACACGCTGTGCCTAAGACGTTCAAGATGCCACACTTTTTGGGGGGAGGAGGTTGGGGTGAGGAGGGGCTGGGGGGGGTGCGGGTGTGTGTGTGGGGGGTTGTACACCTTAACATTATGAATAAGTACACTTGCAGGGGGGGGGGGGTTGTATGCCTTAACATTATGAATAAGTACACTCACAAGGGGGTTGGGGGGCATGGGGGGGGGGGGGTTGTATGCCTTAACATCATGAATAAGTATGTATTCAGGTTGCTTTTCTTGCAAAATATTGATGGACTAGTGAACACCAGAGGCATGTTCTAGCTTGATGTGCATGGATATGTCTATTCTTATGCCTGGTGTTTTTTTTCCAGGATTTTTTCCTTTTGTGAAATATTGAGTGTTTTCAGCCCTGATATGGCCCTGTGTGGTCACCTGGGCATTAAGCAACAATGATCAATAAATAAACAAATGACCAGCTTGCATGCAGGTAAGTAACAGGCAGAGAGAAAACACAGCTTGAAACGTTTCGTAAAAAAAACAACACCAAACGTTTCTGTGCTGGTTTGTTTGATATAAAGTTCATCCACAAACGTCTTTGACATCTTTACTGTCAAAATCACAAATACTCTGCATTTCATGTAAAATGTCAAAACACAAAAAATGTGTTACATTTAAAAAGAGCTGCTTAGCACCATCAATTAGAATACAAGGTTTAAAGGATGTTGGTCTCAAAATGTCCTTTTGATTTACTAACTAGTATTAATGAATAAAGATGAAACGTTACTTATCATTATTATCAAATATACTATGTTAATGAATAAAGATTAAATACTTCACAACATTATCAAATATTTTCAGAAATCTGGCAGACTGATTCAGAGAGATGAAAACTAAACTACATGCGAGTGTTGTAAGATATCCCTGACTAAAATCTCAGTTTTGAGAAAAACGAAAAACTGTTTTAAAATTCTATGAAGACAAAAACTGTTGCATTAAGGTGCCATAAAGTGGTATATGGGCTGAGAAAGCGGACGATGTTTCCAACACTGGGATTTTCACCCAAACCAAAATTTTATAATTCATGTTGGTTACGTTATGTTCGTTTCAGAAAAGAGAGTGAATGAGCTGTCAGAGGCGATGAGGCGGAGCAGAGAGACAGAAAACTTGCGCCAGCTTTGTGTGAAGGTCAACAACAGGCGCCTTGATGCCAGGCTGAAAGCCAACAGCATGGAGAGGGTGGAGGTACATGCAGACGGGAACTGCTTTTTCCACGCTGCTTCACTGCACCTGAACGAGTATCGCAGAAGACTTCAGACAAAACCTCTGCATCTACATGATGGAAAATGTTGCAGAGTACATCAACTTCCTCAACATTGATGCCAGCCTAAATTCAGCCAAGAAGCTTCATTTTGCCTGGGCCAAGATTGACAAGATCTGACGACCTGCACAATTCAACTCAGTGACCAACGACATCCTTCCCTTGATGTTGGCTGACTACTCTAACAGAAGAGTGAAAAATATTAATCTTCTCCAGCAGGAACAAGCAGGCAACATCAAACTCCAAGCAAACCACCAAAGTAGTATTTTTCAACTGATATACCTTGCTGTCCTTGCTCTGTCATTGCAAGTTGGTGTTCCAGAGCACTATGATGGGGCTATTGCTGTTAAACAGCATATTTATTCCATGTTTAATCCTGGATGGCTTTCACAGCAACATCAACATTTCAACCATACCAGCTACCTCAACCACTGTCTTCATCATTGTACCAGCCACCCTCTCCATCACAACCATCGACTCCACAGCCAAGACAACAGTCTCATCCACCACAGCCTGCATCTCTATCACTGCCACCATCTCCACAGCAACAAAAAATGTCACCATCGCCCAAACCATCATCTTCCATGGAATCGCCTTACCTACAATCACCATCTGCTCCACCATCATCACCAGAACAGCAGTCTTTTCCAACATCCTCCCCACCATCATCTTCAATGCCGCCACCATCTCCACCACTTCAAACACCCGTGCAGTGTCAGTCACCAGCATCAACAGATCCAGTCACAGTGTCGACGTCAACACGAACATCTCTCTTTTTCAACACCACCAAAAAAGACACCTTCCAGGAAATGAAAGGCAGATCCCACAAAGTGGAAAAGGAATGTTAGAAAACAACTGAAATTAAAAGGCAAGGAGTACATTTCAAGCAGAGGGAAATCAGTGCAGGCCAAAGAAGTGTGATCAGCAAACTGTAACTGTAAACTCAAATGTAACTCAAAAGTAATTGACACACAGTGCCAGACACTATGTGACATGTTTTACAATTTATGTTCTCCTGAAAGACACAGAGACTTTGTGTGCAGGCATGTTGAACAAAATGAAACTCTCACATACCTTGATGACAACAAAGAGCCTGTCAGGAAAACAAGGCAATTCGCCAGAAAGATTTTTCTTCCTGCTGATGGGAACCAGGTTCAAGTGTGTAAGAGTTTTTTTCCATGGTAACTTGACATTTGCCACAGTTACATCAACACTACCTTGGAAAATACCTAAAAATGGCATGTACACTGGACAAGAAAAGAGAGGCAAACATACGCCTTCAAACAAAACTTCAGAGGAGTCTAGAACTTGAGTAAAAGAACTTGAGTAAAAAGACACTGAAAGTTTCCCTGCAGTGGAGTCACATTATTGCAGGCAGAGGAGTAAAAGAAAGTTTCTTGACAGCACTCTTAATGTTAACATCATGTATGGTTTCTACTGTGATTCTTGTAAAGCTGACGGAGTTAAACCAGTTTCCAGCAGTCTATATAGGGACATTTTAATACAGAATATAATCTTGATTTTCATAAACCTAAAAAAAAGACTTGTGCCTTGTGAACTGTGAACAAGCTCTTCCTATGGACAGAAGTGAAAACACTTCCCTGTGAAAGTTCTCATTTGTGCACTGTGTGTTACATGCTATAAACCACTCCCCGACTAAGACATACAAGTATTTTATGAAAATGTGTGTACTGGCTGAGCGCAGTGACATCTGCAATGACAAGACTGTTTCCCGGCTCTGTATTAACAATGGTCAGGTTGAATGGTGGTGTGATGATAATGCATGAAGCATGAAAGTGGGCATTGTGAAAGTTCTCTCTTTCTGGATCAAAGTGAATGGAGAATACAACTGTGAAAGGTGAGAAGATTTCTTCTTTCTTTCTTTAGTTGAACGTCTTTTCACTGTTAGGTGATATTAGACGGGGACGGGGGTGGGGGGAGTAGTGTGTGTGTGTACAAGAAGATTAATTTCTTTATTTCTGCATGTGTCGTGTTTTTATCACAATGAATGAGCGACTTAGGTTCAATCTTTTTCCATATTTTCTTTCATGAAAAAATATATAGAAAACTCACTTTAGCAAAATAAGTTTTGCTGCAAAACTATTTTCCAGTCACGATAGCAAAGAAGTGTGACTAAGAGTAGTCAAATGAGTCACAATGTAACTGCCTAAGGATGCACCAAAAAAAAAACCCAAAATAATTTTTTTTTAAAACATGAATTCGGCCAAAATTTGAGTTATGAGGTTTCGGAACTACAACAGCGACATGCAATATGTGTGAACTGAGTGTTTCAAATATGTCACATATGTAACCGGAATATTCACAAACACACTTTTACAATGCAGCATTCAGCACCTTCACTTTGAAAGCAACATGCCAGCAACTCTGATCTATCAAATGCCTCCCTCCCTAAAAGTTAAAACAGAGAACTGTATAAAGAACTGTTGCACTGAAAATAGTTATCCCAAGACACATGCTGTACATACCAAACCATTCACCTGTGTATTCAGTCACATGTACTATCGTGAAAATCGCAATGGTTAACTTAAGCTTAAGTTACCACACACGTATAGTATGCAAAATAACCATAACAAGATTTAAGGCAGTTGGCATATAAATATCACATTCTTAAAAAAAAACTCAAGGATTTTTTTTTTTTTTTTTTTTTTTTTGCAGTAGAAAAAAACCCAATACATTCCCCTCCATTGTATTGCAGTATATTTGTATCATAGTATATCAAATTCAACATTTTAGTCTGTGCATTGTTTTCACTTTCTTGTCGCCTACAGACTTGTCCATGTAAAATTCAAACTGCTCTCCCCATGTTCAGGGGTGTATGGGTGAACACAAATGTTCAGTCAATTGAAGCATGACTGTTTTCAGTCTCCATATTCTGAGTTAATTAAAGAAGGATGTTATTTCTCAAATAATCAAATGATCTGAAATGGATCTGTGCTAAATGAATTGTTTCCTTTCGTTTTTTCTTCTTTCAAGTGTTATACCGCTACTATCCTTCTCCTCTTTCCTTTGTTTTAATTATCATTTACCAAACATTTTTTTTTTAATTCTAATTTGTTTTTGCCATGTCAAAACCATTTTTTCCATTTGTCTTATCTATCATGCATTGAAATGTTTTTAATCGCTGATTTTGACACACTGTCATATTAATCCTCACAATGGCAGCCAAGTCAACATTGCATAATATCAACCCCAAGGAAATTTTCATGTCTTTCCTTTCATATTAGACACACAAAAATATTGCCACTGCTGCCCATCGTTGTAGACAGTCATAATGATTTCTGTGCTTTTTTAAGCATATGATATCAACTCATGTAGTTGACGGATCATAAATGTTTGTCAGAGGGGGAGCAAACAAATAAATTTTTATTGAAACAAACAACAGCCAAAAAAAATGATATTGCATAAACAAAGGTAAATTGGAAATCAGTAAAATTCCCTAACGCTCTATTAAAACTTGCTTAACGTGCCTAAACCTTTCAGGAATTTTCACTAGCTTTGGTCTTTGAAGTGGATGATTCAGTATTCCCTGTTTTCCCTAAAACTGGTTACCCTAGACTGTCAATTACATACTCGTGTTCTCAACTCTGAAGTCTGAACGCTTACAACATTTCAGTATATGATATTTCAGTCTTGTGGGGAAAAATGTTGGGTATTTTTTTCACAGTGAAATAAACCAACCTAGACTATACAAAAGCTACAATATTTCAGACTGGCAAAAAAAGTGTTTGTCTATTTCTTTGTTATCTTCTTGCCTGCAAAATCTTCTAGACAGCATGAAATATTTCAGGCTGAAGAAAAAAGGTGTTTACTTTCTCCTTTGATCTTCTTCACCGTAAAATATACTGAACAGTACATAAACAGACCCAAACAACCATTCACAACAATACAACAGTTTGGTCGCAGGTTGTAAACACGGAGAAAACAAAATAAAGCAAAAAAGCACAAAAGTTGCATCACAATAGAGCAGTAAACAGCGTCCAGAATCATCGATGATGGGAGAAAGAGGAGGGTGGTCAGTTTTGGGCTTTCTCATACACGCCCTGTCCAAACACACCCTTCCTGCTGACGCTGTCGAGCTCAAAGTGCGTCTTGGCGTTCTCTCTGTCCCTCGACGAGCGGAAAGTCTGCAGGTGAGGCTTGGCCTGCAACAACCCGCCATCACCGTTTGTCTATTTCCTGTTTGTCATTATTTACTTGATTACTTGACTATTTTTACTTCAGGTGGCTACACTGTATGACTGACTGATATGTATGTATGATCACATGTGTAACCCGAGGACTGGCAAGGAATAAACACCACCACCTCATCAGAAGTCTCAATGCAAAACTCTGTTTATTTCAATCAAGTAGCTTAAAATACATAGCAGTATAAAATACAGAGTAGATTATAAGAATATGTTATTGAAAATCACAGTTTACATTCTTTGGCCCTTTCTATATTTGTGGCAACAGTTATTGGAAATTTTGGAATAAGAATTTACATTAACTTAGCCCTGGGCTTTAGCAAATGCTATTCAAATTACGAAATAAATACATACTGTTAAACATCCCATTTATGGAATATTTACTTCATTTTCCACAACACACATTCATACTAGCAAAACCATTTGCTCACCTGGCAAGGAATAAACACCACCACCTCGTCAGAAGTCTCGATACAAATTGACGAGTCTGTCTCACGATCTCACATGTACAGTTTTCCTGAACTTAATTCACACTGCATTTAACGTACTCTCCCAGCATTCTTCCCTTGCTGTGTCCAGGTTTTGCAGAGTTCATTTCACTACACTCTCCTCACCTTAAAATCAAAGTCCTTCCATCTTATAAAAAAAAAAAAAAGAAGAAAAAAGTCGTTCCTACCGAGTCTTAAGACACAGTGCACATGAATTCACTGCCCCAATATCTGTGAAAGGTTGTGGGACCATTAACCGTTAAAACATACATCTTCCAAATAACAGAAAACAGACAACAGATGACTTACATTGCTTGCGAAGCGTGGCATCTGCCAGAGAGGTACTGGATCCACTGGATTCTGGTACGTCCTCAGGAGGTTGGTTCTAGTTTCGTAATTTGATACCTTTTTCTTTTTCAGAACAAAAAAAATATGACTTTAGTTTCACATTTAGTTATCTGGTTCTTTATCTGTAAAAAAAGTAAAAGTGATAGTCTTTTATCAAAATGCCAACTTCCATAGCAATGTTATCAACTACAGCCATCTTGTTGAGGAAGGTGGCAGAATGCTTGACATGCTTATCTGCTAATACAGTGTCCATGAGGGTATGGGTTTGAATCCCGTTTTCGCCCTTTATCCCGAAGTTTGAATGGAAAATTAAACTGAGCATCTCGTCATTCATATGAAACAATGAAATAGGGTCCAACGTGCAGCATGCACTTGGCGCACTGGAAAAGAAACCACTGCAACATAACTGTTGTCCTCCGGCAAAATTCTGCATAAGTAATCCCCTCTGATAGGTACCCCAAAAAATGTATTCTTGCACTCAAGGCCTGATTAGCATGTTTGGTTATGCTGCTGTTTAGGCATCCCCCTGGTTGATGATATATGGATCTCTGTGAGGTTATCTATCTGATATTGTTTCCCATATTTCCAATCTCTCTCTGTCTCTCTCTCTCTCTGTCTGTCTTTCTCTGTCTCTCTCGTTAACGTGTGTTTTATTTTCTTTGTATATTATTCTTTTTGCATACGGAATTATGCTCCCTTTGGTAAAGAGATTTTTTTCCCCCATAATGGCGCCGTCCTGTTTATTTTGTGTTTAATTCTGTTTATGTGTGTTAGGGAAACAGCTGAGATCTTACAATATGATCGTGACATCCTGCTGCGTGTTAGGGAACAGGTAGGTGAGTCCAGTGTTTTGAGATCTCTCTTCAACTCACTCTATTCAATGAACACCGAACGGTCAACATGCAAGGCTCAGTCCGCGAGGAATCGCGGAAAACGAGGTGGGGCCCTTTCAAGGTTACACCAACGAAGTTTTCGCCCACCTCTACCCAGTATGTTCCTGTCCAACGTTAGATTTCTACCCAACAAAACTGACAAACTCACATGTAACATTCAGACGAGGAGAGACTAACAAGGGGTGCTCTGTTTTATTTCACTGAAACATGCCTTAACCCGGACATCCCTGACAGCGCCGTTCAACCACCAGGCTTCACTGTACACAGAGCTGACCAGAGCTGTTTCTTCGTGAACACACACTGGTGCTCCGATGTCAAAGTGCTATCGCGTGCCTGCTTCCCTGACATGAAGTTCCTAACCATCCAGTGCCGACCCTTCTACCTCCCACGCGAAATTTCCTCAGTGACGCTGATAACTGTGTACATCTATCCCACAGCGAACCTCTCCGCCGCACTTGGTCTGCTAGCAGACGAAATTAGCAAGTGCGAGAACAGTTGGCCCCACTCCACCGTCATCATTGCTGGTGATTTCAACAAAGCCAGCCTCAAGAAAGAAATGCTGAAGCTGTACCAGCAAGTGGACTGTCCAACACGTGGTGACAAGACCCTCGACTACTGCTACACCACCATCAAGAAGGTGTACCACTCGATTCGCCGTGCGCCTTTAGGACAGTCCGATCACAGCATGATATATCTGGTGCCGGTCTACAAACAAAAACTGACAGCTGAATAACCAGTCATGAAAACTGTTAAACAAGGTCGGCCCCTGCCTTAGAGACCTTGCAGGATGTTTCGAATGTACAGACTGGAATGTTTTTAAAGACTCTGCCAGGGACTTAAATGAATATACCGACACAGTGTGTGATTATATTTCTTTCTGTGAAAGTGTGTGCATTCCATTAAAAAATATCAAAAAAAATTTCTAACGACAAAATTTGATGTAATGGGGCTGTTAGGCAAAAACTAAAGGAAAAAGAGAGAGCTTTTCGTGAAACTGATGATAGAATAGTCCACAATAAGGCAAAAAGAAGTGTTGAAAAATGCATTTGAAGGAAAATCTGTCTGCAAACAACTCTAGGAATGTGTGGACCAGACTGCAGAACATCACTGTATTATAAAATGACCCACCAGACAGTCGACAGCACTGACAGAACTCTTCCAGACAAACTCAACACATTCTACTCCAGATTCGACAAACCATTGTCAACTTCTGACGTGGCTGCACCCAAAATCACCCCCACTCCCCCTTTCATAGTCCAAGAGAATGAAGTCAGACGCCACTTCAGTCGTCTGAAAATCAGAAAAGCCGCTGGCCCTGACAACATCTCACCAGGCTTTTTGAGGAAGTGTGCAGTCCAACTATCTAGTGTCTTCACTTAGCCATTAGGATTAGAAATAGTACAACAGTAGGCATTAAACAACCAACTTCTGCTGAGAGAGACGCAATTTATTCAAAAATAAAGCAAATGGCTGATGATACAACATTATTCCTAAATGACAAAGAGGATATCATTAAAGCCTTGGAAATATTTAGAATGTTTGAAACATTTTCGGGACTAAAGTTGAATATACAAAAAATGAAAGCCTTAAAGATAGGTAAAAAAAAAATGAAGATGAAGACATTCCAATATCAGTAGTAAATAAAGTAAAAATTTTAGGAATACATTTCGAATCAGATAACATGGCAAAAAACACTGAAGAAAACTGGTTAAGTAGAATGGAACATTTGAAACGCTTAATAAGAGATTGGAGTAAAAGAGATCTCAGCATACAAGGTAAAGTTATTGTAATAAAAACATTCTTAATTAGTCAATTTGTTTACGTCATGCAGTCTATTGGTCTACCACGCACAGTCTTATGTAAAATAAATACGTATCTATATAAATTTCTTTGGCAAAAAAAACATAGCAACAGAAAGGCATTTGAAAAAGTAAAAAGAAAAGTAATGGAGTCTGGATATGGAGAAGGAGGCCTTGATATGACCAATATGATTAACTTACAAGAATATCTGCAGCTACAGTGGGCAGGTAAGTTATTTGATGCCAAAGAACATCACTGCTGGAGTCTGATACCGAAATGGCATATTGGAAAACTCGCACCATACGACAATCTTTTTCAGATTAACTGTAAAACAGAAAAAATAAAGGGCTTAGATAGAATAGATAATGAATTCTGGAAAGACGTGATCAAAATTTACTTACTTTACAAGAATATCACGAAACTAGAAGAAGTTACGCAAACTACTTTCCAAAACCAGTTATTGTTTAATAATTCATTAATAACACATAAAAGTACTCCACTCTTCTTCCAACACTGGCAAAAAAGGGGATTATTCAAATCAAACACATGATGCATCACACAGAGAACAGACTGTTATCACTGAATGAAGTAAGCGGTATAACTGGTCAAAATAGAGCGAGTATAATGCTAGAGTACAATGTTCTAATTAATTCCATCCCTAACTCCTGGATTCAGTGGATACAGACAGGAAAACGGCAGACAGACGAACAGACAAGTGACGTAAACCGATTTAACACGAAACCAAAACAAATCAAGAAACTGTTAGCGGCTAATAAGGAACCAGACACCCCATCAGCTTTTTATTTTTGGCACAGAAAATTTAATTTTGAATTAGATAGATCAGCTTGGGTAAGAGCAAAGGAAGTCTCAAAGGAAACCAGATTAAGAGTTTTACATTGGAAAATTCTTCATAATATTTACCCAACAAATTCTAAATAAAATGAAAATTAAAGAAAACAACAAGTGCGCTTACTGTTGTGACAAAGTAGATTATATCGAGCACTTTTTCTGTGAATGCCCAGTTGTATATAACCTTTGGAGTTTTACTGAAGAGACAATTCATTACTCAGTTAATGTCAAGTTAAAACTATCAAATATAGATATATTATTTGGAGTAAAAAATGATCCTCACATTAAGGGAAATTATCACTATATCAATCTACTTATCTTAAGTGGCAAAATGTCTATAAGTATTTTCAAAAAAACAAATTCAGCTTTACCCTTACAATATATTTTCGAGAAGGAATTGAAATTTAGAAATATATCGGGCTGAAGTAATACTGATGTTGGTGAAATGTAATACAAATCAAAAATACAAAGAACGCAAATAACGCTTTACAGCAATACACATGTACATGTATTTACATATTTGCCAAGGAAACTTTACCCCCCAACCTAGAGCGTGTAAACACACACACACACGCGCACACACGCACGCATACACACACGCGCGCGCACACACACACGCACGCACATATATATGTGTGTGTGTGTGTGTGTGCATGTGTGTGTGTATTATATATATATATATATATATATATAAATTTGTGTATATGTGTGTGTGTATATATATATATACATACATACTGATTCACACGCACACATTGTGTAAAGAGTTCATTTATATCACATACGTTTCGTTATCTTTTATATATGTCAGGTATTGCAATACGTGAACATTGGTATCGGTTTCACCGTCTGGAAGTCTGAGTGAGATGTTGCTTGTTGGCAATGAGAATGTCTCGAACTCATATTTTATCATTATTTTCATGTGGACAGCAACAAGCTGAGGGGAAGCTGTGGAAAGTGCATCCCGCAGAAGGACCATCGTATACAGTGGCAGATTCTCTCCAGTCTGCAACATTTCTGCATTGTTCATCTGATTTGATTTTTTTTTTTCTCATTGAATTCAGAACATATTTCTTGTAATGATAACGTCTCATAACAATAATTAAGTGCTACTGACACTACTGAAATTAAGGATTCATGAAAAAAAGTTATAAAAGGGAAAGAAAAAAGAAAGAAAGAGAGCTAGGCCTCAGAAGCTGACTGAATCCATGTTAGTAAATGTTAAAATATAAAATATAAAAAAAAGATCACACACACACACGCACACACGCACACACACAGACACTGAACGCATACACCTCTCACATATTCACTTTTGTATCCTTTATTTGTATCATTTTTGTTAAATACTTGTGTTTATCTCACGGACTGGCCGAATGAGTATGATAAATAATGGCGACAATGTGCATTGTGTACTGTCAAGTATGTTATATACCCTTTCATGTGGTATACGACGAGTTGTCCTGGGGACGATGTGGCGATCGTCCTTGACCGGCAGAAGAAAAAATCACCGTGTGTCGTTTCACACAGGTTCAACAAAAGCTTTGAAACAGTTTTATGTTTATAAATAGCCGGCCTACAGTTTGTTTCGTAGTTCGGAAATGGATGTCACTGTAATGCTATTATTATTATTATCATCATCATCATCATTATTATTATCATCATCATCAGTAGTGGTAGTAGTAGTGAACAGTCTTTGCACTTTAGTTTTTTGTTTTCAATTTCTTGTATTTTCTCTATAGAATTTAATATCTGTTAATTCTTGATGTTGTATTTTCTTTGAGTCTTGGCTAACATTCGATGTGTAGGATTGGGACTTTTATTTTTGTATCTGTGTGTAATAGAGAGAGAGGGGGAGAGAGGGAGGGGGGAGGGAGAGAGAGAGAGAGATAGTTTTCTTTCTTTCTTTCTTTTTCTTTTTTTTTTTTTTTTAAGAGAGATGGATGACAAATTTAACGTCCATATTTTTTTTTCCAGTAACGTGACTCAACATCAGTTAAGCAAGTGCAAAATTTGGATACGGCTGTCAGTTTTTCCTGTCATCAGTCTCCAATAATGAAACTCAATAACAAATGATAATATGATGTTAACTTATTTTTCCACATGCCTTGATTCAGTAAATGAAAAGTTGTACGCTTTTTCTTGTATGGGTGATTCATTCCATAATTGCTATTGATTACAATATGCTGGGTATTGGTCTTGGTTATGACTTCCATCTGTTATTGTTAATGTTGACTGTATTCAGATTAAAAAAAATCTTTTTATGTATTTTTTTTTTCTTTTCCATCTATTCTGAATTGTCATATTAAATTTATATACAAAATAAAACGGTGGTCGACCCAAGAAAGTCCGGGAAAACACACACACACAAAAAAAAGTGTCTTCACTGATATATTTAACATGTCCCTTAAGTCTTGTGTGGTGCCATACTGTTTTAAGAAATCAACAATCATTCCTGTTCCAAAAAAAAAGCACAGCCTACTTGTCTTAATGATTATCGTCCCGTAGCCTTAACATCAGTCGTAATGAAAACATCTGAACGCTTGATTCTACAATTCCTAAAAACCTGCATTCCTCCATCTTTTGATCCCTTTCAGTTCGCCTATAGAGCTAACAGATCAGCTGAAGATGCCATTAGCATAGGTCTCTACCACGTCCTCAGACATCTCAAAAATCCTAACAGCTATGCCAGGATCCTTTTCATTGACTACAGCTCTGTGTTAACACAATAGTGCCATCAAAACTATATTTTAAACTGAAAGACCTCTCGCTGCCTGAATCAGTTTGTGCATGGATCCTAAATTTTCTAAGATACAGACTGCAAGTTGTTAAAGTTGGTGACCTCACCTCCTCCACATGCATTCTCAACATAGGCACCCCACAGGGATGTGTTCTATCCTCACTGTTGTACTCACTATTCGCACATGACTGTGCAACTCAAAACGAATGTAACACCATGTTCAAGTTTGCCGACAATACTACTCTAGAAGAGCCGATTACGAACAGTGATGAGTCAAAATATAGGGAAGAAGTACTGGAACGTGTCTGCTGGTGTGATCAAAACAACTTAGAACTCAACGTATCAAAAACAAAAGAATTAATTTTGGATTTAAGGAAGACCAGATCTGACCCCTTACCACTTGTCATTATTTAAAGACGAGCAAGTAGATAAGACAAGCAAGCAGAGACCATCTGCGAATTTAAATTTCTTGGACTGATCATTTCCAACGATTTGAAATGGGAGAAAAATACGGAAAAAATTGTTAAGAAAAGCACAATAGCGCCTGCACTTTCTTCGGCGCCTCGAAAAGTTCGGAATTAAAAAAGAAATCATGGTTGATTTCTACCGAGCAGTCATTTAAAGTGTGCTAACCTTCGCCTTTACTGTTTGGTACGGAAACATTTCCAAGGCAGAAGTTGCCCTTAACAGAATCATAAAAACTGCCACACCAAGATTACCGGGGCTGATCTACCTTCTCTAGACGACATATATCATAATGTGGCTAATCAAAAAGCAAAATCAATCAGCCAGGACGAATCACATCCAGCTTTTGGGATTTTCAAGATTCTCCCCTCTGGTCGACGGTACAGAAGTATAAGGACAAAAACCATTCGTTTCACCAACAGCTTTTCCCCCAAAGCAGTCAATACCCTGTCTCTCGAACAAATCCAGTATGATAAATAGAATTGTGCAATCAACAACCATCTACTTGAAGATCTAGTCATCAGCCCCATCCACATGTAATATGCGGCTTCTCTTCAAAAGTGTGTGTGTGTGTGAGAGAGAGAGAGAGTGTGTGTGTGTGTGTGTGTGTTTGCACGCGTGCGTGCATGTGTGGGCATGCAGTGCGTCCATGTCCATGTGTGAGTATGCACAAGTTTTTGCATTGATATGCACTTGTATGTATCCTAATTTCTACTGTATCTGTGTTTGTGTATGATTTTCGATTTATGTTCGTACCTTGTTATGCACAATCCCCCCCAATATTCCTTGTGACCCCAGTACACTTGGTAATAAAGACATATTCTGTTCTATTCTATTGCTATGTTTACATCTGTTAGAATTATTGTTTTGATATTTACAGTCGTACTGCATTTGATAACATACACCATGTATGCATATGTGTGTGCGTATGCATGTCTGTGTGTGGGTGAGTGCGTGTGATGTGTTTGTGACATTTTATGTTTATTTTCGTATGTACTCTATTAATACCATGGGTGTGCCTCTGTTTGTGTGCGCACGCGTGTGTGTGCATGCGTGTGTGTGTCTGTGCATGCGTACGCACGTGTATGTGTGGGTATGCATGCACATTTTTCTTTCTTTTTTCATTTGTTATTATTTTTTTATGTATCTTACTGTTACCATGCTTATGACTGCATGTAGTATTGTGTAGCGTAGACCCTGTTCAAGGTGGGGACTGGATGTAATATATATATTTTTTTTTTTTAAGCATGCTATTTGCTAATTTATTATCCTCGAAAATAAGAATTTTGTCTTGTCTTGTCTTGTCTTGTCCCCCCATGCCCCCCCCCCCCTTTCTTTTATACCTCATACATGCAAAGCGAGTTGGCAGGCGTGGGGCGGTGTTATATAACGGAGAAACTGAAAGTGTTTACAGATAGGTTTGGATGAAACGAGTATTAAGAGAAGAGCAAATGGCAGAGACAGAGTCTGATGAACAGATATGATGTGGAAGGTTGTTCCAGATAAGAAGAGCAGTAAAGAGCATTCACTATAGTTGTAACCACGACACCTGACCTTGCAGCTCTGTAGTAGCATAGTTCAAGGGGTTACACCTATTCCCCCATACAGTATAAACTCAATACTTGACCTTGCCATGTTTGTAGCACTGTTTAATGGAGTACATCTATTACCCATACAGTATAACCACGATACCTGAGCCTGCTAAGTTTGCTGCACTGGTTAAGGGAGTATACCTTAGAAAGTTTGTATAACTGTTTAAGGAAGCACATCTATTCCCCATACTGTGTAACCACGATACTTGACCTTGCCAAGTTTGTAGTACTGTTTAATGGAGTACATCTTTCACCCATACAGTATAACTACGATACTTGACCTTGCTAAGTTTGTAACACTGTTTAATAGAGTACATCTTTCACCCACACAGCATAACCACGATACTTGACCTTGCCAAGTTTGTAGCGCTGTTTAATGGAGTACATCTATGCCCCCATACTGTGTAACCACGATACTTGACCTTGCCAAGTTTGGCCTGTTCCTGGGTGTAGCACTGTTTCCTGGAGTACATGTATCACCCACACAGTGTACAGTGGAGTGGTGGCCTAGTGCTAACACATCCACCCAGGAAGCGAGAGAGAATTTTACCGCACAGGATCAAATCCAACACTCGCTAGTCTTTTCTCTCCTTCCACTATATCTTCAGTGATGGTCTGGACGCTAGCTATTTAGATGAGACCTTATTCCAGAGTACAGCAAGCAGTTAGTGCACATTTAAGAACCCACAGCAACTAAAGGGTTGTCCCTGGCATTTTCTGAAGAATAATCCACTCTAATATACACGTGTATGTGTGCACGTGATTGAGGCCGTACTGAATGACACAGGAAATGAAATGATGAGCACCTGAAGGCAGCTGACAGTCAGCTCTACCCAGGATGGCAGCCTGTTGTGCAATAGTTTTCAGTATCAATAACAGTAGGTTAAAAAACATGATAACCAGGATACTTTACCCTGCTGTGTTTGGCCTCATCGGCCTTTCTCGCGATGTACATCTTTTCAATCCACTTGTCCTGGTACTTGTGCTCCAGTAAGTCAAACATGGGAGTCGATGGCCTGCAAAGTAAAGTCTGTGAAAGATTACATCACACACACACACACACACAGGATCACACACACACACACATACAGAGGATCACATCAAACACACACTCACACACACAAACAAACGTGCGCGCGCGCGCACACACACACATGCACACGCACATGCGCGCACACATACGTGCGCACGCGCACATGCACACACACACGCGCACATCTCACAGTCAAACATGGGAGTCGATGGCCAGCAAAGCAAAGCCTAACAAAGATTACATCACACACACACACCATCAAGACTGTAGACATAAAATGAAAAGACAATTGCACAGACACACACACACAAGGCTCCAGACACAAAGACAAAAGACAAAGTGCACTTTGTGACACAGTGGTATTAACCATCTATCACCTATTGACAATATATGTCTAGATTGTATTTGTAGTTCAAAGAAAAATTAGTAAGCAAACGATAATCCAACTTTGGAGGATCAATTTTTAATCATGAATCTATCTGTGAATGCGCAGATGGCTGAATAGTCCAATATGCGCACAAAATGTTCGCTGACAGTTGGGGCAGACAAAGACAGGAATATCATTGTCAGGGAGCTTGTTTGCCCGTGACTTTCTGGCCTGCCTCTTCTGAACAGCTGCAGCAGTCCTGTTGGCCTCGCACAACTTGGCGCCTTTGTGCACAGCAGCACACCATTTGTCACGGTCCACTGCAGATTTCTCCCAGGAGTCAGGGTTGATATCAAACGCTTTCAGAGAGACTTTCAGAGTATCTCTGAAGCGCTTCTTCTGACCTCCATGTGATCTCTTCCCTTGTTGCAGCTCGCCATAGAAGAGCCTTTTGGGCAGCCAATGGTCTGGCATGCGCGCCACATGTCCAGCTCAGCGAAGCTGGGGCTGCATCAGGATGGTGAAGATGCTGGGAAGGGTGGCTTTTGCAAGCACCTTCGTGTCTGGGGTCATGTCTTGCCACTTGATGTTCAGTAGCTTCCTGAGGCATGTTGTGTGGAAGTGGTTCAGCTTCTTGGCGTGTCGTTGGTACACTGTCCAAGTTTCGCAGGCGTACAGTAGTGTGGGGAGAACTACTGCTCTGTAGATCTTTAGCTTGGTCTCAAGACCAATGCCTCTTCTGTTCCAGACATTTGCACAGAGTCTTCCAAAGGTTGCGCTTGCTCTTGCAATCCTGACGTTCACTTCATCGTTGATGGTCGCATTTCGTGACAGTGTGCTGCCAAGGTATGTGAACCGCTCCACCGCACTGAGTCTCTGACCGTTGACTGTGATGTTGGGCTCAACGTGGGGTTTCCCTGGGGCTGGCTGATGGAGAACTTCAGTTTTCTTCGTGCTAATGGTAAGGCCGAAGTTCCTGCTGGCAGTGGCAAACTTGTCGACGCTGAGTTGCATGTCAGCTTCAGATCCAGCATTGAGGGCACAATCATCAGCAAACAAAAAGTCTCTGATGATGTCTGTCATGACCTTCGTTTTTGCGTGAAGCCTTCTGAGGTTAAAGAGCTTGCCATCTGTTCGGTACTTTAGGCTGATTCCAACATCGCCATCTCTGAAGGCATCAGTAAGCATTGCAGAGAACATGAGGCTGAACAGTGCCGGAGCCAGGATGCAGCCTTGCTTTACACCATTTGTGACAGGAAAAGGAGCAGATGTTTCGCCACTGTCCTGGTCTCGAGCCTGCATGCCTTCATGGAACTGGCTGACTAAGGAAATAAATTTCCAAGGACATCTGTACTTGGCCATGATCTTCCACAGCCCCTCTCTACTCACGGTGTCGAAGGCCTTAGTGAGGTCAACATTGGTGGAGAACAGATCAGCATTTTGCTCCTGACATTTCTCTTGCAGCTGCCTTGCAGCAAACACCATGTCAGTGGTTCCACGCTCTTTCCGGAATCCACATTGGCTCTCAGGCAAATGACCTTGGTCAAGGTGTGCTGCGAGGCGGTTTAGTAGGATCCTGGTAAGTATCTTGCCTGCGATGGAGAGCAAGGAAATGCCCCGATGGTTATCACAGGCTTGCCGGTTCTCCTTTCGCTTGTACAAGTGAATGATAGATGCATCTTTGAAATCCTGGGGGAGTGTCTCTTCTTTCCACATAAGTGAGTACAGCTGATGGAGCTTCTCAGTCAGCACAGTGCCTCCATCCTTGTAGACCTCTGCTGGTATGGAGTCTGAGCCAGGTGCTTTGCCACTGGATAGCAGACGGATTGCTTTCTGGGTCTCAAGAAGTGTTGGCGGATCATCCAGTGCTTCGTTGATGGGGACTTGTGGGAGACGGTCTATGGCTTCATCATTTATGGAGGAAGGGCGATTTAAGACACTGTTGAAGTGCTCAGCCCAGCGTTTGAGAATTTTCTCCTTCTCGGTGATCAAGGTATTCCTATCTGCACTGAGGAGGGGCGATGATCCTGAGGATGTGGGGCCGTAGACTTCTTTTAAGGCATCATAGAACCTCTTCATATCGTGCCTGTCAGCATATCCCTGGATCTCATCAGCTTTGTCACTTAGCCACTTATCCTGCATCTGACGTAACTTCTGCTGAACAGTCCTGCAGATGGCATTGTACGCATCTTTTTTTGGTGTGGACTTTGGGTTGCTCAGGTAGGCTTGATGCAGACGGCGTTTCTCGTCCAGAAGCTGCTTGATTTTATCACAGTTTTCATCAAACCAGTCTTTGTGCTTTCTGGTCATGGGTCCCAGGGTCTCTGAGCTACAGATCAGCTCACGCAGGGTCCTCCAGTCAGACTCCACATTCTGACTGTCCAGAGAGGCGGATTCCTGACGATCTTGCAGCAGCTCCACAAAGGTCTGTTTGATGGTGATGTTTTTCAGCTTAGCGATTTTGAGCCGTTTTGGAGCCTTCTGGCCTTGAGGGCATAGTTAAACTACAAATTCCTGGAAAAGCTCAACTCAAAACAGTAAATAATGAAATCATCATTGTCCATCGCCTTTTTTTTATTTTTTATCTGATGCTCTTCTGTAGGAAAAAAAACAGACAACGTTCATAGGACTGGGGATTATTATTTCTCAGTATTTGTTATACGAAGTTGTTGCCAACAATCCCACAGTGTTCCAAAAAGCGTGTGTTATATTTCACTCACATTCTGTTTTCACTAAATATGTCATGTGCATGAGTTGCATCTTCAAAGTATGCTCATTTCTGAAAAAACACACACAAAAAAAAAAACTAACAGGCTTTTACATGCCTCTACTGCTTTTTCCATTTTGGGAACTTATGCATGCTGGGAATGTTTCTGTTTCCCTAATCCACTGAATACTGACATGGACTGCAGGATGTTTAACATGCTCATTTGTTCTTCTGTATGCATACATACATAACAACGATCAAAGCACTAGCAGGTCTACTAAGACATAAACCTGGGAGAATGGAAAAATCTCCACCCTCATAATGGTAATGATGATTAGTATTTATATAGCACTGAATCTTGTGCAGAGACAAATCAAAGTGCTTATAGTTATACACTAGTCATTTATATGCATGCATAAGATGCACACACCCTCATCTCAGCAGTTGCTGTCAGTGTTCAAACCATGAAAACCACAGACCTCTTGAGATTAAGTGCAATACCCTAACAACTCGGCAACTGCATCTATGAATTGTGCATATTTTTAAAGTGCTATTTAAATAGATACTAGACGGAAAGAGAGCTCACACTTCTTCTTGTTTTCCCTTAACTCTGTGAAGAGTCATTGGGTCCCTTCACAGAAGAACTCTACACCAGATTCCTCGTGGTCTGATGGTGGTGAGTCATGTGAGTCAAAGCTGGATTCTTGCAGATGGTTTTCCCATCTACTCTGCAAAGTTAAGTCCACTGTTGTTGTTGTTGTTTTCTGTCTTCCCCTCCATCTCCCTCCCTCAACAGTTCTTTGGAGGACTGCTTTCGCAAGGTCACTGGATCTTGTCACATGGCCATACCAACACTCTTTTCGTTTCTTAATCAATGTCAACAGATATTCAAATGGTCCAAACACACTTATTCTTTGGTGATATGATTGTGTATCTGATGTTTAGTATCTTGTGATAACATGTCATTTCCTTGGCTTGGATTCTCATACTGAACCAGCATAAAAACCAGCGCCACATCCATTACTGTGCACACAATAAAAGTATTCTTTATACAGTTAGTGTAGGGAAAAGTCAACTTTGACTCAAGCCAATATTACTGATGACTGTCACCCACGGGTGCACAGCAAAATGGTTAAACTTAAAGCACTGGACTTTCAATCTGAGGGTCTTGGGTTTGAATCCTGGTCACTTGTTAAGGGTGGAGAATTTTTCGATCTCCCAAGTCAACAGATGTGCAGACCTGCAAGTGCCTGAACCCTCTTCACGTATAATGCACGTGGAGAAGATCGAATGTGCACATTAAAGATCCTGTAATCCATGTCAGTGTTTGGTGGGTTATGGGAAACAAGATACATTCCCGGCATGTACACCCCTCCCACATGGCAGTACATGGCAGGGTAAAAGCGGCAATATAGCTGCATAGGTAAAAACCCACTCGCACATAAAGAGTGAAAGTGGGGAGTTAAGCCCACGAATACAAAAGGACAACAATCATGACGTACCTGGGAGGCAAACCAAACGCCATACCTGGCGGAAATTTTGTGGTCTGGTGCAGGATGTCGGGAGCGTGTTTCAGACGGATGTCATGGGTGGTACGGTAGTCATAGTTCTCTGGGGCCGTCACCATGCCAGCCGACACGGCCGCACGATTGAGGGCCATGAAGTTGCGGCCGAGCCGTTTCTTCTTGTCTGGTTTGTCCTTGGTGGTTTTCCGAGTGTCTGGCCACGCACGTAGTGCTGGAACCAACACAGTGCATGGGGTTTTATGCTGCCTTGGTTTGCAAATGTAGTGCAAACACATGCACCCTCCCACATCATTATCCATATGCATCTATCATTCTATATATACAAACACATATACACAAACACATACTCACATATGCACAGCTACACATGCATGCATCAAGCTCCACAGACATGAGTGCACACTCGTGCTCTCACACATTAAAAGGCTGCTTCTTAAAGCAAAAGTACATAATCGAAAACGCACTCACATATGCACAGTTAGACATGCAAGCATCATGCCCACAGCCATGAGTGCACAACTGTGATATCACATATTAAAAGGTTGTTTGTTGTTTTTTCTTTAGAGCAAGAATAACTGAAGTATATATTCACACGTGTGTTTTAATAAATGAGTGTGTTTTTTATGCGTGTCTTTTTTTTTTTCTTCTTTTTTTTTTACCTCACGGAGTATGCAACCATCCTCCGTTTTTCAGAGGCTGCCTTCATGTTGATCAGTAACTCACCATCTACTGCTGTGTAGAATCGTACCTCGTTGGGCAGACCATAGTTGTGTCCTTTCCCAGGCAAGCAAATCCCTCTCTCAAAATGCTGACCTACTTTATCCTGTGTGCAAATCAACATGTGTACATGCAACAAAATGAATTACTGTCATTAAAAACTATTCTGTTTAACACACACACACACACATATGTATATATCTATATATATGTGTGTGAGTGTGTAAATGTGTGTGTGTGTGTGTGTGTGTGTGTGTGTGTGTGTGTGTGTGTGTGTGTATGTGTGTGTGTGTGAGTGAGTGAGTGAGTGAGTGAGTGTGTGTGTGTGTGTTGTGTGTGTGTGTGTGTGTGTGTGTGTGTGTGTGTGTGTGTGTGTGTGTTGGAGAATAAATTTCCAAAACCAGTATTGGTTTAACATAAAACCTTACAAATTTTTGTGCACTGGTCGAGGTGTGTCTATGGGAATAGGGCAGTGCATGAAAAGAAAAATTCTTTCACTAATGCTTATATATATGTGTGTGTGTGTGTGTGTGTGTGTGTGTGTGTGTGTGTGTGTGTGTGTGTGTGTGTATTGCTAAGGATGTAAACGATCGAATTAAACATCAATAGGTATCATTCACAGCTTCAGTTTTAAAAAAAAGGATAATAATAAAGTTATACTAGTAATATGTTTCCAGGAAATGTTTCAGTCTGCAAAATGATATGAAAGTGAAACAGACTCCATTTATGGAGGATCAGATTGGAATACCTACTTTCTACATGGTATTAAATCCACAATAATAATCACTATCATTTCCCTCTTATGGTGTTCGAAATAAAGGAGAGGTACACCAAAGACTGTATTTCAAAAACTGTTGTTGGCGAAGTGAAAGAGACAGTATTTTACTTTGGAAATGTTAATATAAAATAGGTATACATGAGCAAGTATGCTGGCTGGAGTGTTGGTGTAGTGGACGAGGTGAAAGTGGGAGTGTGTATGTGTGTTGTGCGCGTGTAGATGTGTGTATGTGTGTGTGTGTGTGTGTGTGTGTGTGTGTTTGCGTGTGCGTATATGTGTTTTTACAATGCAAAAGTGAATACGTATCACTGTAGATGTCTGCATCTGTATATATATTTGTAGAAGCATGATAAAAACATGAAATAAACTACCTTCACTATATTTTCCATTCCCCACTCCTCGCTGATTTTTTTGTTTTCTGAAACATAGTTCCAATGCATGTTTTGCTGTTGTTATTGTTGTTGTTTTTCAGTGTTCAGCAGTTGAGGCCACAACACTTGACACATTTGTGTCAAGGGCCTCCAAAACCTCAAACTAGACTGACTCCCATCCCCCTCATCATTAAAACTGAACTGTGTCCAGTACCCAGGTTTATCTGCTACGAAACCCCCAGTTATTGGTGCCAGAATAATCAAGTTTGACTGTGTGCCCTCAACACTGAAGAAGAAGCTGTCACCAACGGAATGATAGTATGCTGTGTTCGATTTCAAGCAAAAATGCGTAACACATTCATTCTTTTTCCTGTTTTTCTTCTTTTCTTAAAATAAGTCATGATTCATAGTTGTTCGTTTTGATACATATGCAATTTTATATTTATGGGTGATCAATTAAAATCTAAATAGTGAATGAATCATACAAACGATCAGATTATTGATAGCATACATATATGTACATTCATCTAGCATGGTTTCTGAGAAAACAGTAGCTGCAAGTTTTCACAGATTGAAGTCTTTTATAGTCTAGATCTAATTTCTAAAGCATAAAGATCTAGGCTGACGTTTCCATGACGTGCATGCGCCATTATCGCTCACCCTCAACAGAAGTTGATTGACCAGCATTGTATCCCTTTTTTCCCCCAAATCCCCCGTCGCCGTGTTGGTAAACGGGCCCAAAGGAACGTATCTGGAACTCATCTTGTCATGTATCTCGACTGATGATCAGTTAATTTCTCGGCGTTGAAAGGCACCGCCGTAGTTACACTTCTGCAGCCGTTCACAGACACAAAAAGGCATAAAACTTGCCAGCCTTCGGTTGCCTGGGATCAGCACTTCCTGTCATGCGCTGCACATCATTTCTCAGTAGTAGTAGTAGTGTAGGGACTGGCATGTCATCTGCCTAGACCTCTCGGCCTTTTTAATGTCCCCATCGAAATCTTCACCTTCACTTCTTTCATTTTATTTATTCATTTTCTTCTTTTGTTTGCTGTTGTTGGGCGGGATACGCAAGTACGTTTCTGCAAGAACTTTGCTCAGTTTCATTCATCATGACCAAAAAATTTTCTTTTAAGATGGTATTGGTGTCAAAGAGATTTTGGAACGTGTTAGTATTTTGTGCAAGTTTAACTTCGATTGGTAGTGCTATCCATATTTGTGCAATTCGGTTAGCCAATGAATGTTTTCTAAGGTTAGTGTTGCAGTATTCAAAACAAATTTTCATTACTGAGTTTTTTGTACATCATCATCCGACATTCTAAAGATATGTCTTGCATTTACATCATTTATTTTATCTAATATCTTATAAGTTTCGATCAAGTCTCCTCTTGATCTGCCTTTTAGTGAGTGCAGAGTAAGTCTTTGTTGATAACTCATATTCTTGCATTCTTTTGATAATTTAGTTGCCCTTCTTTGGACCCTTTCTATTGCTACAGTATGGGTGTCACACAATATTACCATATTCTATAAGTGATCTAACTAATGCTTTATATAGTTTGAGAAATATATCTTTCTCAGGTTCGTTGACGGACGCAATAGCTGAGTGTAAGTGGTAACGGCGCCTGGTGGGTAAAGGATGGAGGGCAATGTCACAACAAGGCGTGGACGGTCACTCCGCCAGTCACACAGAATGGAGGGGAAGAAATGTGGATATTGCCCGGTGGATATTTTTCCGATTTCCCAGATCAACACAAATGCAGACCTAGCTGCTAGAGCCAGAACCCCCTTCGTGTGTACACACACGCAGAAGATCAAATACGCACGTTAAAGATCCCGGTGTAATCCATGGCAGCGTTTGGTGGGTTACGGAAACAAGAACACAGGTCCACCCAGCATGCACATCCACGAAATCAGAGTATGGATGCCTACATGGCGGAGTAGATAAGCAAAACGGTCATACACGTAAAACGTTACATGTCTGTATTAGTGTGTATGTGTGCGTGACTGAAACCTGACTGAATGAAAGAAAACGAATGATGAGCGCCCAGTGGCAGCTGTCAGCCGGCTCTACCCGGATAAGCAGCCTGTTCAAGTTCAAGTTGTGCAAATGACTCTGTGTCTGTATAGCGCCTAGAGCTTCAGTGGTCTCCGACCGAGGATTGGCTCTATGTAGCCAAAGTACCCGTATCATCATCATCTCATCATCATCATCTCATCACTTACATAATATGGACATAATTTTCGCCAGCCTTCAATGCAACCAATCGCATCACGGTATACGTTGTTTAGATCTGGGAGCGAAATGTGTCGTTGTGATCATATGTCAGTGCCCCTCTTCACAAAGGGGTTTGGCGTTTTTTAGACCCAATCATGCCCCGTTTTGTCTTTACCTACCTCTCAACTCTGTGTGTGTGTGTGTGTGTCTGTCTGTCTGTGTGCGTTTATGTTTCTCTCTGTGTTGTTCGTTCGTTCTTTTGTTTAACGTCTATCCACAATTGTGATTTTAGACGAAACTCCATCACCTTCCCCACCCCACCCATGCCTTAAAGCATCACTGCTTTCCCGATTCCTCTCTCTTCAATTAGAAAAAAAAAGAAACAAACAAACAAACAGTAAAATTACCAAAAGAGCCAATGGGGCTATGATATTTTATGAATATAGAAAATGAAGTTTGCTTTTGATTCACCACCCATGTCTCATCTCTGTCAATCTATCTCTCCTCCTCCTTTTTTTCCCCCTTAATGATTTGATGTTTTCAATGACAGTCTCTCGTGTCGTGCTTAATTAGGTAATGTGCATGCTTTCATTTATGCCTTTTATTTTCATATGTAATTGTGTGTGTGTGTGTGTGTGTGTGTGTGTGTGTGTGTTTCCTCTGTTTTGTTTTGGTTTGGGTTTTTTGTTTGTTTTGGGGTGGGTTTTTTTTCTTCTTTTCTTCTTCTTCTTTGCCCTTGAGGGCTGGATGTAAAAATGCAGCTGTGCTTACTCCACTACCCTCGTTAAATAAAAATTCGTTTCGTTTCGTTTCGCTCCTGATTAAACTCTGAACTATTTCAAACGCAAGTTCATTGTCATATAAAACGTTTCTAATGGAAGCAGATGGAACTGCAGATTTTGTAAATGAAAGAGGTAGATATATTTTTTAACTGGTGTGTGTGGGGGTGTATTTGTGTGTGCATACGTATGTATGTGTGTGGGTGTTGTTTGTATTTGTACCCGCGCGAATGCGTGCATGTGTGTTTGTGTGTGTATGAATGTGTGTGTATGTATACATGTGTGTGTGTCTGAGAGTGACAGAGAAAGAGAGATATCAAGCCAGACAGACAAAGAGAGAGACAGAGAAACAGAGGCGAGAGAGGGAGACAGAGATTCAAAGAGACACACCACTGTTTGTGTGCGTGTGTGTGTGTGTGTGTGTGTGTGTGCGCGCGCGCGCATGTATGTGTGTTTGTGTGAGTATGCATGAGTGCGTGTGTGTGTTCATGCGCGCGCGTGTGTGTGTGTGTGTGTGTGCGTTTATTCACAACAAAAACAAACACATTGAAATTCATCTCTGACTGTATAATTTGCCACACTTCTTTCAAAATACTCCCCTTTCCTAAAATGTCCTTTAAAAATAATCTGCAACACACATGTACTGGGGGGAGGGGAAGGGGGGGTGGGGGGTAGGGGGGTATTCGTGCTTTACCAGCATGGCAAGACGAGAGAGTTCGTTGGTTAAAAGGGTTGATCAGCAATAGGCAGACATTACATTTGTTAACTTCAAATTACACATGCACCAAAAACTGGGCACAAAAATCCAGAAAAACCTGGGGGGGGGGGGGGCGTTAAACTACAACTAATAAATATATGTGTAAAAAATCCACAATCTGGCTCCATTTACAATAAAACTGTTCCTTAGATTCAAGGATTCACTCCAATACCATTCAGTCAAAAAGTGTGAAAATAATTCTAATGTGAAAATAATTTCAAGTTCGTTTTAAAATGAAATTTTATATCAATTGTTCTAAACATTATCAGCGTGATGACAATTTCTTGTTTATGATTGCCACATATTCAAATATCGATATGCCACATACTCAAATATCAACTCTGGTTACTTTGAAACCAAATATAGTTAATTAAAAATCCAACTTTGCCATGCAACTGAGTCCTAACTGATCACAGTTTAATTTTCGTTTCAAATCCATTTCAGTGAAAATGAATGAATCATTCGAAAATTCTTCTTCTCCTCCTTCGTTCGTGGGCTGCAGCTCCCACGTTCACTCGTATATACATGAGTGGGCTTTTACGTGTATGACCGTTTTTACCCCGCCACGTAGGCAGCCATACTCCGTTTTAGGGGTTGTGCATGCTGGGTATGTTCTTGTTCCCATAACCCACCGAACGCTGATATGGATTACAGGATCTTTGACGTGCGTATTTGATCTTCTGCTTGCGTATCCACGCGAAGGGGGTTCAGGCACTAGCAGGTCTGCACATATGTTGACCTGGGAGATAGGAAAAACCCCACCCTTCACCCACCAGGCGTTGTTACCGAGATTCGAACCCGGGACCCTCAGATTGAAAGTCCAACGCTTTAACCACTCGGCTGTTGCGCCCGTCATTCGAAAATTCAATCTGCCCTAAATACTTTTCAATGATCTGAATAACACAACCATTCTTCAAAAGCAATAAACTTTCTTTTCAACCCAAGATAGATGGCAAATGAGCAAACCTTCTCAATGTGACAAAGGCTGCATGTTCCAGAATCAACATTGCTCCAAGGAATGCAAAAGCAAACCTGGCCACTTCACAACAGAGATGTGGTCATAAAAAGTACCGAGGCAAAACTCACATTATGGCAAAACTCACATTATATCAAAGTTCACGTTGTGTCAAAGTTCAAAAAACAAGTAACTCTAAAATTACAATGTCATGGGTATGTGTGCATGCACATGTGCTGCTCAACACTGACCATTCAGACACTTTGAACGACAAGAATTAAATCTGAGATTTTGTTCAGTTGAATATGAACAGAAAATCATTTAGTTTCACTGGATAACCAATCAAAACTAGCCGGACTTCACTGATTCATCCATCAGACAATAACTTTCATAATTCAGCTAGGAAGAAACTAATGAAAGTGCAGTAAATTTGTTCTGTCATGGACTACGAATAATCTCCTGATTATACAAGTAAATATCGGATAAATGGTTCGTGTATTCTCATACCAGAGGCGGATTATGGGTGGCGGGGGGTGGGGGGTGGGGGGGGGGGGAGTTCCTGGGTGCACGGAAACCGCCCCTGGGACCAAAAAGAAGAAAGGAACAAAGTACCCCTCTCCCACTTACATTCACATCACACACACTGTCAGACAGAAGCGGGTTATGGGGGGCTTCCAAGTGTGTTTGTTGTTGTTGTTTGTTTTGTTGCTATTGTTGTTGTTTTTTTGACAGGAGTTCTTTTGATTATCATTTGAACAAGACTGCGGTAAAAAGAAACATCGGCCTCAGTTATCATGTTAAGAGTCATGTCCCTTGCGACTGTTCAATGGCATCAGATTCAAGTTGCCGAAAAGGCATGCACTCAGCGGTATCAAGAGTCTTATTTTGTGGCAGGAACGGTCTTCCTTTACGAGGTCACAGGGAGGACAAGAATAAAGACATGGATAAAGACAATCACAGCAACTTCAATACCCTTATCCATTTCCGCATTGATTCTGGAGACACAGTTCTTCAACAGCATCTAGAGTACTCTCTTCCTGGCAAGGGTCAAGCCACTTACGTCAGCAAGACGACCCAGAACAACATCATAGAACTCATTGGTGACCACATAAGAGACAAACTACTCGCCGAAGTGAAAGAGGCAAAACACTTTTCTCTTCTTGCTGACGAGTTGACTGACGTAGCCAACTGGGAACAGCTTGCAGTTATCTTAGGCTATGTAGACTCGTCCCAAGTCATAAGGAAAGTTTCTTGCTTTCGTTTATTGTGAACATATCACAGGCGAATCACTCACGGAGAAGATTCTCAGTTGTCTTCAAGAGTGGGGTCTGCAGGTTAAATCAAAGACATCATGGGCCGGGGGTACGATGGAGGCTCCAATATGGCTGGCAAATTCAAAGGAGAGCAGGCATGGATCGCGGAACTGAATAACAAGGCTGTGTACTTCCACTGTGCAGTCCACTGCCTCAGCTTGAGCACCTTAAAGCCTGTCATGTGCAGAGCATCCGCAACATGTTCGAGACAATAAAGGAACTTTCTCTCTTCTTTGCACTCTCTCTGAAGAAGCAGCGCTACTTGGAGCAAGTCTTAGC
Source organism: Babylonia areolata (assembly GCF_041734735.1). NCBI lineage: Eukaryota > Metazoa > Mollusca > Gastropoda > Neogastropoda > Buccinidae > Babylonia > Babylonia areolata. The sequence goes on along the minus strand of NC_134906.1, from coordinate 14,507,138 downwards.
GCCATATGACATCACTAACAAGCGAAAACTTGTTGACCTGTGTCGCACCCGCTGGATTGAAACTCACAATGCATTCGAAACCCTAACCAACCTATTCCCGTACGTGCACCGTTGCTTAGCTGACACAGAAACGAGGACTGGGACAGTGACACACTGACAAAATGTCGGGGATTGAGAGCGACCATCACTAGCAGTGAGTTTATGGTCTTGTTTGTGGTCACAAGAAACTGCCTGGGGTATATCAAGCCCCTCTCGGTTGGCCTGCAGAAAGCACAAGACATCAGTGAAGCATATTCACAGATTGAAGACACAGCTAGCGCACTCAGTGACATTCGACCCAATCTGGATCGAATATTCACAGCATGGTTCACCAAATCATCAGAGCTTGCACAAAATGTCAATGAAAATGTGACAATGCCAAGGACAGCATGCAGGCAAAATCAGCAGGCAGACACAACAGAGGAGTACTTCAGGCGGAGCATAGCAGTGCCCTTTAAAGACCATCTCCTGTCCGAGTTCAGCAGCCATTTCAAGAATTCAGAGCTAATATTTGATGGATTCATGCTTGTTGCAGAGCAAGCTGCTCGCACTGAGCGTGCACGTCAGCTTCCAGACGGCATTATAGGCCTGGCAGAGTTGTGGTCATCTGACTTGCCTGACCCTGAGCAAATGGAAACAGAGTTCCACCGTTGGTGCGTGAAGTGGAGGACAGGGACGACACAAGCACGTCCTTCTACAGTGGCAGCTGTAACACTTGACAACATCGATCGCGATTTGCAATCTTTGACTACAGTGACTTCTCTTAGTAATTAAGGAACTGGGTACTTCCCCTGGATTTGTTTACGAGCAACGGCTGGGACCAAGCCACCGGCAACCTGCCGAAGTTATTAGATAGTAACGCACACACTAAATAATCCCGTTAACACATACACAATTTTAGATGGTGTCAGAAGTACCGACCAAGCTTATTTAAACTCGATGACTAAAGTATCATCGATCACGAACATCGTTCAAACAGATAAATAGCTTGCTCAGTGCAGACGTGGAAAACACTGAACACTCCCCAAGCTTCGTCAACGACCTTCAGAACTCGTGATTCATCAACCAAAATAACCAAAGAATGTGGACTTTATTCATTACCTTTAACAGCAATTCATTGACATATATTTTGTGCTTTTTTGTGATTTTCTTATTGTTAATTATGACTGCGCCACAGCAAAATCCTTCCATTAATTGGAATGCCAAGAACCTCTGTGAAGAGTGGAGAAAGTTCGAACAACTAGCCGATCTTGCGTTTAAAGGACCCTTAGACGTTGTAGTCAGGAAGAAAGAGATGCATAGCTTCTGATATGGGTTGGAGAAACAGGAACAAACATTTTGAATTCAAAGAACATGCCTGAAGAAGACAGCAAGAAAGTTACAACAATAACAAACAGGTTTAAAGAACACACAGCACCCAAGAAGAACACTGTCTTTGCTAGATACATTTTCCATGAAAGAAAACAGCAAAACGGAGAGACTTTTGACAACTTTGTGACAGATTTGAGAAACCTTGTCAAAGACTGCAAATATGTCAAACCTGATTAAACAGTACGTGAAAAAAATTGTCTCAGGAATTCTCTCTCAAGATGCACGAGAAAAAACTTGATACAAGGTGACATTCTGACAATGGACACAGCAATAGAAATAGCCACCACACATGAAGCTACAAAACGGTACTTACAAACAATGGAGAATGAAGGAGCATCAGCAGGTGCTGATGTCGTTTTAAAATCAAAACGAATTCCCCAATATAAGGAAAAAAACTTTCTCGACCAAAAATCCACCAGACTGGACATACAACAAAACTACCAGCTGCAGAAACTGTGGAGGCAAACACGGACCTCGAGAATGCCCTGCTTTTGGTCAAATTTGCCATTACTGCCATAAATACAACCACTGGTCTACAATGTGCATGGCAAAGAAAAGACAAAAACCAGAACAATCCACACAGAAAGAGAACAGTACATACCGTGGAAGACAGTGATGAAGAGGAAGAAAATCTATTCAACACAATAACCAGTGGAAACGACAAACAAGACACAGTCTATGCCAGCATATCAACCAATACAAGTGATACAATCAGATTCAAAATAGACACTGGCACATGAGTGAATGTCATCCCCTCGGCCATGTACAAGAAAATGACAAATCCACCACCCCTGAAACCCTCTTCAAATCAACTTGTTGGCTATACAGGCCAACCACTGAAAATCGCAGGCTGCGTCTCAATGAAGCTGACATACAAAGAACAAACATATCAAGGTCTTTTTCACATTACTGACACCCCTTCACAAGCTGCCCTTGGTATACAAACCTCACTGAAACTACAGCTCATCAAGCTTGTCCTGTCTGTTGAAAACGGCCCAACTAACAAAGAAAGTATCCTTTAGGAATACCAAAATGTATTTTCAGGATTTGGTGCCTTGGAAGGTGAAGTATCCATAGATCTGAAGCCCAACACAACACCTGTTGTCCATCCACCAAGACGTGTACCACACGCAATAAAAGAAAATCTCAAAATAGAGCGACTGAAGATGGAAGAAAAGGAAGTCATCACAAAGTGACAGAACCTACAGATTGGGTCAATTCCTTGGCCTACATTACATGACACACTTTCCAAAATGGCTGGAGCAAAATACTTCAGTAAGCTTGACGCTCAGTCTGGGTATTGGCAATTAAGATTGGACAAGAAATCATCATACCTCACAACTTTCAACACACCATTTGGACGATACAGGTTCAACAGACTTCCATTTGGCATCATCAGTGCCCAAGACATATTTCAGAGAAAAATGGATGAAATATTTGAAGGAGCACCAGGCGTATCACCACTTGTTGACGATGTGATCATCAGCGGCAAAGATGTGGAGGAACATGACAGAAATCTGCGTGCTGCACTGGACAAGACAGTGTCAGCAATTTTGAAATTGAACGCTGAAAAACTGTTTGCTGGACAGAAAGAAGTTTAATACTTCAGACATGTCATCTCAGCAGAAGGCCTCAAACCTGATCCTTCCAAACTGAAAGCAATCCAGGAAATGGCCCCACCCAAAGACAAACGAGAACTTCAAACCATGACCGGCATAACCTATCTCGCCAGACTTGCACCAAACCTCTCACATCTCACAAACTGATGAGACATCTCCTCAAATAAGATACAGAATTCATATGGGACAAACCACAAGAAGAAGCACCGAAGAAAACAAAGGAGACAATACTTAGTCAGCCTGTGCTAGCATATTTCGACAGAGAAAAGCCAGTCACACTACAGGTTGACGCAAGCAAAAATGGTCTTGGAGCTGTAATCCTGCAAGAAGACAGACCAGTCGCATTCGCTTCAAAGTCCCTCACCTCCACAGAGCAAAACTATGCTCAAATAGAAAAGGAGCTATATGCAATTGTCTTTGGCTGCAAGCGTTTTCATCACATTTCTTTACTGGCAAAAAGTCATAGTTCAGTCAAACCACAAGCCATTTGAAATAATCGCAAAGAAGCCACTTGCCAAAGCACCATCTAGACTCCAGAGAATGATATTGCAATTCCAAAAATATGATCTGGCCATCGTCCACGTACCAGGCAAGAGCATCCCTATGGCAGACACCTTGTCCAGAAAATTTCTGGCAGCAGAACTAAATGACGCCACTGATGCCACTGAATTCAATTTTTGTGTTCACTCCTTAATGAAACACCTTCCAGTCAGTGATGAGAAAACCAAAGAACTAAAAAGTGCTACTCAGAATGATAACCAAATGCAACAACTCTAAACCGACATACAAGATGGATGGCCAGAATCCAGAGACCAATGCCACCCCACAGTACTAGACATGTGAAACCACTGGGATGAATTTACATACACTGAAGGTCATTCGTGATGTAAAGATAAATCTATTATTGGATCCCTTCATACAAATCGATTGTGGGAAATGAGTGAGTGCTGTGTGAAAAGTTTTTTTTTTTTAAATATATACATAAAAGAAAGAAAGAAAGAAAAAGAAAAAAAAAGGAACAATGAATATTAACAATTACATATTCCATTTTCATTACAAGAAGGTTATTCTTTTCTGGAGAAAACCATCTGGAACCTTGCCAAAAAACTGAAACTGGGGTCAGACCCTGTTAGAATTAACGCTAACTATAGCTTGCGCAAAACTGATCTATGTTTTCTTCTGAAACAAGAGGACATTTGAGTAACAGATCACTAACCAGTCTAATAATTCATTCATTTACAAAATCTGCAGCTCTATCTGTTTCCACTGGGAACGGTATGTATGATTAAAAAAACGTATGCTTGAAATTAAATAGTTCAGAATTTTATTTGGAGAACCATTGGCTTTCTGTTGTGCGAAAGTGTTGATGACATGAGGCATTGGTGTGTGTGTGTTGGGGTGGGGTGGGGAAGAAGACATTAAACAAAAAACAAAACAAACAAAAAACACATTCCCTCTCAATATCCATGCCTCAACAAACCCAAAAAACAGAATGACAGAAATACAGAGAAAGACATGGAGAGAGAGAACTTAAAACACCATCACAAAAAAGCACCCCAAAAAAAACAAAAAATGAGAAATGTTACGTGTCTATATGAATGTATATGTGCATGACTGAAATCTGGTTGAATGACACAGGAAACGAATGATGAGCACCCAATGGCAGCTGTCAGTCGGCTGTACCCAGGTAGGCAGCCTGTTGTGCAAATGACCCCTTGTTTGTAAAGCGATTTGAGCTTAGTCTCCAACTGAGGACAGGTACTATGATTATAAGTATCCATATCATCATCATCATCATCATCATCAAAGCACATGCACACAATAAAAAAAAAGAGAAAATGACAATGACGAATACTAAAATTCCAAGATGGTATGGAAGATTTAAAACTGCGGAAGTCTGACCTCAGGCCTGTTAACATGTGAAACAAATCAGCTGCCTTCAATTTGTCAACAGGGTCAGCATGGTGGCAACTGAGCTTAATGCTGAGCCAGACAAGCAGTATGATCCCTGAAAATTGAGCAGTTGGTACTTTGTGATAATTGCAAGTAACAAAGAATGCAGAGTTAACAAATATGTCTGTTGAGCTGCAACCAGTGAACACATTAGCTTTACTAATTTTAAGTCCGTCTTCATCATACTTTTCCTGTTGCTATTCATACACAAAGAAAAAAAGAGAGAGAAAGAAAAATGCTCTAAATAGATACAAATGATTTTACAAAAAGGATTCTTTCTCCACACAATATAACGACATTTATACATTCCATTTAAACAGCTAATGTAAACGTAGCTAACTGAAACAATACATTAATTTTGTGTAAAAAAAACAACAAATAAATGTAATAAAACGTTTGTTGAAAAAATATTTTCTGGATTGAAAAGAACTCCATCTGCCAAAGGCTGAACGTAAGGTTTTTTTTTGAGGGGACGGACACCAAGAATCAGCTGCTGCATGCACCTGGTGAGGCCCACAGTCCAGTGTGTGGATGTTGGTTCTTTGGCTCTATCTTCATCACTTCATCATGACCTGGGAGGGTTTTGTTCATTCGGCAGGAGACGGTCAGTTTCCTCACAGCATCGTCCTTTTCATCCTGTGCCAGTAGGTAAAATAAAAATTACAACCTGCTGAGGTAAAAGACAGACACTGACACACACGTTTACACAATCACACATGCATGAACACACACACACACACACACACACACACACACACACACACAGAGTAAACCAAAGTGGCGAGAAAATTCTCTGTAAGGAGCCATGCTTGTGATGGACATGTGTGGAGGACAGCCTCCTTAAGCTTCACTGAGACTAAGTGTTCAAATACACTCAAAGCCCATGACACTGATATCCGTGTGAATGGTAATGTAAAAAGTAAATGACATTCAAAAAACACCAAAAGACACAAACTTGTAATGACTGTTGAATCTCATTGACGAATGAATCTAAATCAAGGAGCATCACAAAGCCCTTTGGGTGCAGCTGCGTGATGTGATTAGGAGCAAAGCAACAATGACCTCTGAATGATGAATTGTTTTGTCATGCGACTTGATGTCCACTTTGTGATTTGGTTACCTGGAGACTATGTGTTGCTTTGAAAAGAGCAGGACCCTTAGTGCCAGTAGACGTTCCAAGTCCATGAAAAATGTTCTTCATTTCCTTTCTTCACACGTCAGAGACATCCCAGTAACAAGGAATAAATTGGTACCGTTGTATGGAATAATTCTATTGTTGCAAAATGTTCAAAAAAAATATCAGTAAACACAGTGGCATCAAAACATGCACATGTCTGGATAACCTGTCAAGCTGGTTTACATGGTCAATTTTTGCATTCCGACTTGAAGTTCGAATAAATCAAATAAGACTAAAAAGTGGACAGTGAAAAACTGGTGGCACACTGTCAAAAGCCTAAATGACAGACAAAACTTAAAAGAAGATGAACAAGAAGGCACAGAACTGTGTTTTGTATGTTCCAAAGGTGAGTGTGAAATCTTGCCCATGATGGACCAGCAACTTTGTGTGTGCAAAGAACACAAAGGATCCTGTTGGTATGAAGGCAATATTTGTGTTGATCCAAACATTTGAAAGCTGTTTTGCTGGTTCGCCAACAAAAACAAGATGTTTGCTGACAGCACTCATGGATGCTCTGGGCATTAAACATTAATCTGTGTCATGATCTGTCCATGGAGAGAGGACAGAAAATATTGAATTGACAAAAGATAGAGGCAAATGGGGTCAAGTGAAAAACCTGTGAAAGAAAACCTGAGATAACCCCGAGCCTACTTTCACATACATAAACAACTCAAAATTTGGCATGCTCTTCACCCAATCTCCTAGAAGACACAAAATCTGTCCAAGTGACAGTCAAACAACTGGCCCAACACATGAATAACTCCAGGCTGGAGGACATTATCATTATGGTCATGGAAGAGGCAGATCTAAACCAGTTCAAATTCAAGACAACTGATGAAAGAGTCACATAAATGAAGAATACAAAGACAGGGAAAATGATGACATTGCACAGTCCCTGGAATCCCAACAGGGAAGCATGACCACTCACCTGTGCAACTGTGTTCTGGTGTGGGAGGAGAGGCTTCTGGTGGATGTTCTGGTGGATGATCTGGTGGGTGTCCTGGTGGACGATCTGGTAGGTGTGCAGGTGGATGTTCTGATGGATGATCTGGTGGGTGTGCAGGTGGATGTTCTGGTGGATGATCTGGTGGGTGTGCAGGTGGATGTTCTGGTGGATGATCTGGTGGGTGTGCAGGTGGATGTTCTGGTGGATGATCTGGTGGGTGTGCAGGTGGATGTTCTGATGGATGATCTGGTGGGTGTGCAGGTGGATGTTCTGGTGGATGATCTGGTGGGTGTGCAGGTGGATGTTCTGGTGGATGATCTGGTGGGTGTGCAGGTGGATGTTCTGGTGGATGATCTGGTGGGTGTGCAGGTGGATGTTCTGATGGGTGTTCTGGTGGGTGTGCAGGGGGATAATCTGCTGAATGTTCTGGTGGGTGTGCAGGTTGATGTTCTGGTGGATGATCTGGAGGGTGTGCAGGTGGAAGTTCTGGTGGATGATCTGGTGGGTGTGCAGGTGGAAGTTCTGGTGGATGATCTGTTAGCTGTGCAGGTGGATGTTCTGGTAGGTGTGCAGGTGGACGTTCTGATGGATTTTCTTGTGGGTGTGCAGGTGGATGTTCTGATGGGTGTGCAGGGGGATAATCTGCTGAATGTTCTGGTGGGTGTGCAGGTGGAAGTTCTGGTGGATGATCTGGTGAGTGATCTGGTGGGTGTGCAGGTGGATGTTCTGGTGGATGATCTGGTGGGTGTGCAGGTGGATGTTCTGGTGGATTTTCTGGTGGGTTTGTGGGTGAATGTTCTGGTGGGTTTGCAGGTGGATTTTTTGGTGGATGATCTGATGGGATGTTCTGGTGGATGATCTGGTGGGTGTGCAGGTGGATGTTCTGGTGGATTTTCTGGTGGGTTTGTGGGTGAATGTTCTGGTGGGTTTGCAGGTGGATTTTTTGGTGGATGATCTGATGGGTATGCAGGTGGATATTCTGGTGTATGATCTGGTGGGTCTGCAGGTGGATGATCTGATGAATGATCTGGTGGGTCTGCAGGTGAATGATCTGGTGAATGATCTGGTGGGTGTGCAGGTGGATGTTCTGGTGAATGATCTGGTGGGTGTGCAGGTGGATGTTCTGGTGGATGTTCTGGTGGGTGTGCAGGTGGATGTTCTGATGGGTGATCTGGAGGGTGTGCAGGTGGATGTTCTGGTGGATGTTCTGGTGGCTGTGCAGGTGGATGTTCTGGTGGGTGATCTGGAGGTTGTGCAGGTGGATGTTCTGGTGGATAATCTGGTGGCTGTTCAGGTGGATGATCTGGTGGGTGATCTGGTGGCTGTGCAGGTGGATGTTCTGGTGGATGATCTGGTGAGTGTGCAGGTGGATGTTCTGGTGGGTGTACAGGTGGATGATCTGGTGGATAATCTGGTGGGAATCAGAATCAGAATCAGAATCAATTTTAATGTCAATTAAACCTGAACAAGTTTTATAAGACACACATGCAAAGTTACATGAAACCATGCACAAAAAAGCAAAACAAAATAGATAAATATTGAACAAAAGATTGAATCACTCCTGCACGCTATGTTGTTTTTGACAGCAGTTGTACTGATAAATTTCCCAAACAGTCCCATAAGTTTGCCTTCCAGTATTACCTGACAGGGTTTAATAATATTTGGAATGTAATTTTGAATTTTTTGTAAGATTTCTATTCTAATTTCTTTGTATAATTCACAGTCATATAAGAAATGATATTCATCCTCTATTGTTTAACATTGTAAACATAGTCTCCTTTCTTTTAGGATGTTGAAATATCGGCCTTTTTCTATTGCTAAATCATGACAGGATATTCTTAATTTGCACAAATATTGTTTTTGATTATAATTAAGATATCCTTCAAGCAAATAAGGTTCGGTTCTGTATTCACGAGTAATTTTATTACAGAATAGTAGTTTAGGTTTATTTTCAGATTTGTTTCTCTTCCAGAATAAAACATATCCATAAAAAATTATTCTACTTTATTCATTATAACGTGGCTAAGTCAATGAATATTGAATGTTGACTGATTATTCCAAACATGTCTTAAACAAAGATTCTGTAATAAAAGTTCAACGAAATTAATCCATGTTCACTGTTTTGTTTCCTCTGTAGGCATGTCGTCAAACACAATTTTGATATACGAATTTTCTCTTGCCTGTGTTATGAGAAACCAAAATTTTATTACTTGACAAATCACTTTTAAACTTAGGGGTATTTACCTATTTCACCAAGTATTGCTAAATGTGTGGGGGTTTTTTGTGGACTCCAGCTCCCAGTATTTGTTAAAAAAAGTTTAAATGAACATGCTCATGAGGAAATTTGTTCATGAGACAATGGTTATATAGTTTGTCAAAGGTAAAAGTAGCATCTTCTTTTTCACAAGTGGGGAACCATATTTCTGCTCCATTGGTGAAACGAGACTGTCAAATAATTTTGATATTATATGTATGCTTATGTTTTCATTCTTGAAAGATCTTTTAAGAATATGAGAAGCTTTATTACCTTGTTTTGCCAGATGTTCCATAGCCTTTTCAAAACTGCCTGATTTATGGAATATTATTCCCAGGTATTTATATTGTTCAATTGTTTCTATAACTTCTGTTCCACATTTAAAAAACATTTGAGCTCGTGGTTCTGATCTCGAAAATATGACAACTTTTGTTTTGCTTCTATTGATTTCAATACCCCATTGCTTACAATATAAATGTTGCTGGTTAAGTTTCAGCTGTAGGCCATGTTTAGATTTTGAAAGTAATACTGAGTCATCAGCATATAAAATACAAGAGATACTTTTGTTTTGAGAATGACTAACTGTTGGCGAATCGGTATCTGGGAGCCAGTCAACAATATCATTTATAAATATATTAAATAATGTGGGGTTCAGTGTATTTCCCTGTAGTACTCCTCTTCGAACATAGATTGAAGTGGATGATCAGGTGGGTGTGCAGGTGGATGTTCTGGTGGATGATCTGGTGGATGTTCTGGTGGATCATCCAGTGGGTGTGTAGGTGGATGTTCTGGTGGATGATCTGGTGGATAATCTGGTGGATGAACTGGTTGGTGTGCAGGTGGATGTTCTAGCGAATGATCTGGTGCATGTGCAGGTGGATGTTCTGGTGGCTGTGCAGGTGGATGATCTGGTGGCTGTGCAGGTGGATGTTCTGGTGGATCATCCAGTGGGTGTGCAGGTGGATGTTCTGGTGGATGATCTGGTGGGTGTATAGGTGGATGTTCTGGTGGATCATCTGGTGGATGTTCTGGTGGATCATCCAGTGGGTGTGTAGGTGGATGATCTGGTGGATGTTCTGGTGGATCATCCAGTGGGTGTGTAGGTGGATGTTCTGGTGGATGAACTGGTGGGTGTGCAGGTGGATGTTCTGATGGATGTTCTAGTTGGCGTGCAGGTGGATGTTCTGATGGACGTTCAGGTTGGTGTGCGTGTGGATGTTCTGATGGATGTTCTGGTGGGTGTGCAGGTGGATGTACAGGTGTATGTTCTGGTGGATGTGCAGGTGTATGTTCTGGTGGATGATCTGGTGGATGTTCCAATGGATGTTCTAGTTGATGATTTGGTGGGTGTGCATGTGGATATTCTGGTGGCTGTGTAGGTGGATGTTCTGGTTGATGATCTGGTGGATAATCTGATGAGTGTGATGGTGGATGAACTGGTGGGTGTGCAGGTAGATGTACTGATGGATGATCTGGTGGGTGTGCAGGTGGATGTTCTGGTGGATGATCTGGTAGGTGCGCAGGTGGATGTTCTGGTGGGTGTGCAGGTGGATGTTCTGGTGGATGATCTGGTGGATAACCTGGTGGGTGTGCAGGTGGACGTTCTATTGGGTGTGCAGGTGGATGTTCACACAGTTGTTCTGGTGGATGAATTGGTGGAATGGCTAGCTGTGGTAGAGAAGGTGGCTGGATATCCATTACTGTTGACAAGACAGCCATAAATTGCTATACTGAGAAAGGATTGTTCCGCAGCTACAAATATAATGGTACAGAAGTAAGAATAAATCAACAAATTTACCTAGTGAAAATGCAGGTAACGAAGACGGTGATGATGGTGGAGTTGCTGGTGGAGATGACGGAGGAGATGCTGGTAGATGTTCTGGTGGATAAGCTGGTTGATCAGTCTCCAGTTGATCTGGTGGCTGTGCAGATGGATTTTCTGGTGGATGATCAGGTGGATGTTGTGGTGGATGATCTGGTGGATGTTCTGGTGGGTGTGCAGGTGGATGATCTAGTGGGTGTGTAGGTGGATGATCTGGTGGGTGTGCAGGTTGATGTTCTGGTGGATGTTCTGGTGGCTGTGCAGGTGGATGATCTGGTGGGTGTGCAGGTGGATGTTCTGGTGGCTGTGCAGGTGGATGATCTGGTGGGTGTGCAGGTGGATGTTCTGGTGGGTGTGCAGGTGGATGATCTGGTGGCTGTGCAGGTGGATGTTCTGATGGATGTGCAGGTGGATGTTCTGATGGATGATCTGGTGGCTGTGCAGGTGGATGTTCTGAAGGATGATCTGGTGGCTGTGCAGGTGGGTGATCTGGTGGGTGTGCAGGTGGATGTTCTAGTGGGTGTGCAGGTGGAGGTTCTGGTGGATAATCTGGTGGCTGTGCAGATGGATGATCTGGTGGCTGTGCAGGTGGATGTTCTAGTGGCTGATCTGGTGGCTGTGCAGGTGGGTAATCTGGTGGGTGTGCAGGTGGATGTTCTGGTGGGTGTGCAGGTGGATGTTCTGATGGATGTTCTGGTGGATGATCTGGTGGCTGTGGAGGTGGATGATCTGGTGGCTGTGCAGGTGGATGATCTGGTGGATGTTCTGATGGATGATCTGGTGGCTGTGCAGGTGGGTGATCTGGTGGCTGTGCAGGTGGATGTTCTGGTGAGTGTGCAGGTGGATGTTCTGGTGGATGATCTGGTGGGTGTGCAGGTGGATGTTTTGGTGCATGATCTAGTGGGTGTGCAGGTGGATGATCTGGTGGCTGTGCAGGTGGATGTTCTGGTGGCTGTGCAGGTGGATGATCTGGTGGCTGCGCAGGTGGATGATATGGTGGCTGTGCAGGTGGATGTTCTGGTGGATGATCTGGTGGCTGTGCAGGTGGATGTTCTGGTGGATGATCTGGTGGGTGCGCAGGTGGATGTTCTGGTGGGTGATCTGGTGGCTGTGCAGGTGGATGTTCTGGTGGATATGCAGGTGGATGTTCTGATGGATGATCTGGTGGGTGTGCAGGTGGATGATCTGGTGGGTGTGCAGGTGGATGTTCTGGTGGCTGTGCAGGTGGATGTTCTGGTGGAAGATCTGGTGGCTGTGCAGGTGGATGTTCTGGTGGATGTGCAGGTGGATGATCTGGTGGGTGTGCAGGTGGATGTTCTGGTGGGTGTGCAGGTGGGTGATCTGGTGGATATGCAGGTGGATGATCTGGTTGATGTTCTGTTGGATGAGTTTGTTGATCATCCTCCGGTTCCAGGAAAGTCCTCATTTCTGTAGACAAGACAGTCATGAATGGCACACAATGATAAAGAATTATTCCACACCAGTAAATATGATACGATGGTTGGAACAAAATCACAAATTTACCAAGTTTAACATTCACTCACCTTTCTCTCCCTATACACACATCCATTCATACCCAAAATATATCACATGCAATCCTCCATTGGTACTATATAAAATCGCTTCATCCCAATGAGTTCTGTTGGATGACTGACTACCAATGAAGAAGATTTAGCTGGATCTGCTGGCTGCTTCCAATCCTAGGGCTCTTCATCTGCATTCGCACCCATGAGAGATTCCGTTCCTGTGGCATCACCATTTGGCATTGCTATGTGTCAGTCTATTTTTATTCTGCTCATCTCTCTGTGACAGAGACATACAGTAATTACAATTCAAATATATTGTGCTCTTGCACATATGTGGCCATGGTGTGTGTGTGTGTGTGTGTGTGTGTGTGTGTGTGAGTGTGTCTGCATGCGTGCGTGCTTGCGTGCATGCACGTGTGTATGTGTGTGCGCGTGCGTGTACGTGTGTGTGTGTGGTTGGTGTGTGTGTGTGTGTGTGTGTGTGTGTGTGTGTGTGTGTGTATGTGTGTGTGTGTGGTGAGTGTGCACGCGTGCGTGTGTGTAGTAAACCTATATCTGAGTACACTTTCACAAGTACATAATAATAAGTGTCATTTATCAATAATCTACAGTTCAGTTGTGCTTTTCCTCCCAATCATCCACTACTCTTTCAAAAGACAACAGCTCTGCTGTTGGGAACTGACAATGTAATTTAGGTCATGAAGTGGAGAAAAAAGGAGGGCAATGAGTCCACACTAATGCCTTGTCTGCTGAAGTTTATTCTGCCATTATCTCAGTGACAGAGGCGAAGCCTTCACGGCTCACGTGTGACTCCTGCTGTGCGACAGGACTGAAAATGCCAGGGGTGGAGGGGGATGGGGGTAACAGATGGGAGTGGGTGGTTACCAGTTCATACATAACCATCCAAATAACACTTTTGCTTACCATCAGAAATTAGTGTTTGTTGACCACGTGCTGGAACAGAACTATTCTGGCTTATGCATGCCACTTCAGTCAGCATTTCATAGTTTACGATCAGAATATAGAACTATCATCAAATTTACAAACTGTCCCTGTCTATATCATATTTTTTCTGCTTCGTTTAATCGCCAAATTTCATCACTCTGGACAAGTCACTTTTTCCCCACAGAATTGTGATCAGCAGAAAAGACTAACTGTACACTGAAAGACAAATCAACACCTGCATATCCAATCCAAAATGCCATTAAAAAAAGGCTACTCACTGTCAGCTTCAAGAGCTCCAAAGGCAAAAGTTCAAGTTGGCCTCACTTCACCCCCCCCCCCCCCCAAAAAAAAAAAAACAACAAAACAAAACAAACAAACAACATAACCCATGTTTTGTGCAAATTTGATTTTAACAGACCCAATTCTGTATCAAAGGTTGCTAAATTGTTGATAAAAATTCTTGATTTCTTAATCAGTCGGCCTCCAAAGCTGAAACCGATGCACTGGTGTATCAGATATGGAAGTGTACTGCATGCCTAAAGGGTTGGATGACTCAATAAGCTGCAACAAAATATTGACAAGACTCAACTTATGGCAGCCTGTTAAAAAAAAAAACCACACACACACACACAGTCTGTGAATGGCACACACACACACACACACAAAAAAAAAAAAAAAAAAAAAAAAAAAAACCACGACAAAACATACAAACCCAAACACCCTTCTCTTCCTGAGGCTGTTCTAATTAATAGCACACCCATTTCATTTTCTTCTTCTTTCTTCTTCTTCAGTTTCATTTGCTTCTTCTGATCGCGGTCTTGGAGAAATTCTTGAACAGTCTTTTAGCTTTCAACAGTACACTTAAATCATCTGTACATTTGCCTATCTGGAATTGCATAGGGTCAGTTCTATCCGCCACTATCTCTCTACTGATGCAACCAAAACACTTGTGTGCACTTTTGTTCTGTCAAGAATGGATTGCTGTAATTCTCTTTTGGCTGACCTTAGAAAATATCTGTTGGACAGACTTCAATGAATCCACTGAAAATATGCTGCCAGACTCACTTGCAGAGTTTCTAAATCTAACCACATTTCTCCTCTCCTTCAATCTCTCTAATGGTTGTCTGTTTCTGATCGAACAGACTCTCCAATAGTTGTTTGTTTCTGATCCAACAGACTCTCCAATGGTTGTCTGTTTCTGATCGAACAGACTCTCCAATGGTTGTCTGTTTCTGATTAAACAGACTCTCCAGTGGCTGTCTGTTTCTGATCGAACAGACTGTAAGCTATCGACTCTGACTTCTTCTGCAGTCAGTGGGTTTGGACCAGAGTATCTCTGAACTCCTCCATATCTACACTTCATCTCGTCAGCTCCACTCTTTTTCTGATACTTGAATTCTCAGAATACATCACGACAGAACTAAGACCTAAAAACAAAAGTCTTTTTCTTTTTATGCCTCAAAGACGTGGAACAGACTCCCTGACAACCTGTTAGCCCCTTGACTCTTATGTCTGACTTCAGAACTCACATCTTCCCTCAGCAATAAATGTTGCTGTTGCATGTCCATCCAAACAGGACGTACTACTGTATATGTGGTATGCTTCACAATGTGTGCATAATATGTATGTGCAAATGCGTGTGTGTGACTGTGTTTTTCTGACAAAATGAATGCTTGGGTGAATGTACACAGTGCAAGACCTTCACACTGAGTGTAAAACACAACAGCATTAATATGCTTCGAATTATATCTTAAAATTCAATGTTTCACTTGAATTCCACTATAAACATAATTTTTCCTGTCGTATATTCAGATTTATGTCTAATAAACTGGTAAAATTTCTTCTGGAAGATTTCGGCACCCGAGTAACTTCAATACTAAATGGAAGAAGAAGTTCCTGTTTGAACTGAAAAAGAAAAAAAAGCGACTGATTCTAATCAGTGTCAGTATATCAGATAAACGTGCAAAGTTTTTTGAATGAGAAACAAAAAAATATAAGTAGCCAGACAGACTTTGGGAACATTTTTGGCTTCTTTATCATTTTTGTGCCCTTCCCAGATGTGCACTGTCATTGCGACTAGAATGTGTGGAAAGAACCAATTGTTTCTTTCTTTTTTAAGTCAAATTTGATGATGGGTTATTGCAGATTCACATTGGGTGATCCCTGAGAAACGTTTGGAGACTTTAAAGACCTGTAAGAGCAGGTTTCAGACCTCTTATTTCTATTTTCATTATACAAAACCAAGAACTTTGTACAAAAATATTTTATTTCCTTTTCATCAAATATGAGCATAACCAAATGATCAAAGAAACCTTTTTTTCTTCTTTCAAATGACTTTCAAAGCAAAGTTATTTCAGTTGTGACATGCCAAGTGAATACAGTGACTCCAGCTGGACTAGTCAGAGAATTACTGCTGGTTGAGAAAAATGACAAAACACACACTTATGCCCAAAAAGTTTCCGTAACAGATTCAAAGAATGATTCTGGAGGCTTCTGTGTTTCTGGAGAAATTCCATCTCAGGAACGCATACAAGCATGCGTGGGCACTCACATATGCTCACACACACACACACACACACACACACACACACACACACACACACACACAAGAGGGGCTCAAAAAGTAGCTAAACAAAAAAAACTACAGGACCAATGATATTATACTTTACGTCATTCAATAGGACAATGATATCAAAGCCATAATATCACTCCATTCCCGGAAATCCATTTTGCTTGGGAAGGCAAAATATGGGGTAATGGTGATGGCCCTCCTGCACGAAATGTGACCATTTCAGAGCATGATCCAGGGAGAACGCGTCGCTACACTACAGCGCCTCCCATTTTTTTTTTGTACGTTTTCATGTGTGCAGTTTTATTTGTTTTTCCTATCGAAGTGGATTTTTCTAGAGAATTTTGCCAGGAACAACTCTTTTGTTGCCGTGGGTTCTTTTATGTATGCTAAGTGAATGCTGCACACGGGACCTCGGTTTATCATCTCATCCGAATGACTAGCGTCCAGACCACCACTCAAGGTCTAGTGGAGGGGGAGAGAATATCGGCGGATGAGCCGTGATTGGAACCAGCACGCTCAGGTTCTCTCACTTCCTAAGCGGACGCGTTACCCCTAGGCCATCACTCCACTCTATGTTATTCCTCACCTTCACCGTTCCTCTCCACATCATCAAGGTTGTGGACTCTGTTTCTGTTCCCTGAGATTGAAAAGAAAGAAAATCAATATGAAATGTAACCAGTCACCGCAGATCAATAACAAAGGCAGAAAATCAATATGAAATGTAACCAGTCACCGCAGATCAATAACAAAGGCAGAAAATCAATATGAAAAGTAACCAGTCACCGCAGATCAATAACAAAGGCAGAAAATCAATATGAAATGTAACCAGTCACCGCAGATCAATAACAAAGGCCGCAGATCAATAACAAAGGCAGAAAATCAATATGAAAAGTAACCAGTCACCGCAGATCAATAACAAAGGCAGAAAATCAATATGAAAAGTAACCAGTCACCGCAGATCAATAACAAAGGCAGAAAATCAATATGAAATGTAACCAGTCACCGCAGATCAATAACAAAGGCAGAAAATCAATATGAAATGTAACCAGTCACCGCAGATCAATAACAAAGGCAGAAAATCAATATGAAATGTAACCAGTCACCGCAGATCAATAACAAAGGCCGCAGATCAATAACAAAGGCAGAAAATCAATATGAAAAGTAACCAGTCACCGCAGATCAATAACAAAGGCAGAAAATCAATATGAAAAGTAACCAGTCACTGCAGATCAATAACAAAGGCAGAAAATCAATATGGAAAGTAACCAGTCACTGCAGATCAATAACAAAGGCAGAAAATCAATATGAAATGTAACCAGTCACCGCAGATCAATAACAAAGGCAGAAAATCAATATGAAATGTAACCAGTCACCGCAGATCAATAACAAAGGCCGCAGATCAATAACAAAGGCAGAAAATCAATATGAAAAGTAACCAGTCACCGCAGATCAATAACAAAGACAGAAAATCAATATGAAAAGTAACCGGTCACCGCAGATCAATAACAAAGGCAGAAAATCAATATGAAAAGTAACCAGTCACTGCAGATCAATAACAAAGGCAGAAAATCAATATGAAAAGTAACCAGTCACTGCAGATCAATAACAAAGGCAGAAAATCAATATGAAATGTAACCAGTCACCGCAGATCAATAACAAAGGCAGAAAATCAATATGAAATGTAACCAGTCACCGCAGATCAATAACAAAGGCCGCAGATCAATAACAAAGGCAGAAAATCAATATGAAAAGTAACCAGTCACCGCAGATCAATAACAAAGACAGAAAATCAATATGAAAAGTAACCAGTCACCGCAGATCAATAACAAAGGCAGAAAATCAATATGAAAAGTAACCAGTCACCGCAGATCAATAACAAAGGCAGAAAATCAATATGAAAAGTAACCAGTCACTGCAGATCAATAACAAAGGCATTAATGCACTCACCAGGTACAAGACAAATAGTTTTAAGTTTCTGAAGAGGGTGCTACAACCCAACACAATCTACCAACAAAACCAAAAAAACAGAAATATGTATCTGTTCCAGTTTTTTTTCTTTTTGATATCTACATTTGACAGGGTTTTATACGAGGGGTCTTTCAATAAATAAGGTGAATTTTTCGGTATAAGGACTTCTAATACAGATAGAAGCTTACTTTTTTTCTTTTTTTTTGTGTGTTTTACTTCTTTTTCACATGGATTTAATTTGTTTTGCAGATTAAAAAAAACTTTGAGAGTTTTGGCGATTAACAAAGATGGCCGACCAAGAAGCATGCTCCAGGATTGAACAGCGGTCATTTATCAAGTTTTTGGTTGCTGAAGGGTGCAAACCAGTTGAAATTCATAGGAGAATGTCAACTGTGTATGGTGCCACATGTTTCAGCCAAAAAAATGTCTACAAGTGGGCTAAATTGTTTAAAGAAGGACGGAGCAGTGTTGAGGATGAAGACAGGCCTGGAAGGCCTACAGAAGTGAGGTCTCCTGAGGTGATCGAATCAGTCAATGACCTCATTCAGTCTGACAGAAGGGTGACAGTGGATGACATTGCAAGGACTTTGAGCTTATCTGTTGGGACAGCACACAAAATTGTCCATGATGACCTTGGCTACTCGAAGGTCAGCTGCCGGTGGGTGCCAAAGATGCTTACTCCAGAGCACAAACAGTATCAGTATCAGTATCAGTAGCTCAAGGAGGCGTCACTGCGTTCGGACAAATCCATATACGCTACACCACATCTGCCAAGCAGATGCCTGACCAGCAGCGTAACCCAACGCGCTTAGTCAGGCCTTGAAAAAAAAAAAAATGAAAAAAAAAGTATATATATATATATACATATATATATATATATATATAGAGAGAGAGAGAGAGAGAGAGAGAAGCGTACATACATAAATAAATAAATAATAATTATGATGGAGAAAAAAAAAAGATAGTAGTAATGAAAATAATGATAAAATAATAATAATAATAATAATAATAATAATAAATAAATAAATAATTAAATAAATAAGACAACAATGATGATAAATAAGCAAATAAATATAAAACATGAAGACACACATTCACACATACACCCACACATGCATAACAGATATGCCCCAAAAACGCAGTTTCATAGATATGAAAGCACAGTCAAATACATATAAACGTACATGAGCTCCAATACACACACACACACACACACACACACACACACACACCACAAATTTCCCTGCACCTCCTCTACCCCCTCCTCCACACACTCGGAGTTTCTAGTCTATGTATCGCAGCTTCCACGGCACACACACCCACACACACACACACAAACACGCACACGCACACACACACTCACACACACAGATGAACACTTACTTGTACAAGCACACACACACACGTCCATATCTCCCACCCCAACCCCACACACATATATACAAAGATATATATATAATATATACGTTCCAATATCCTGATGCTCCCACAGTGTAGGCATGCATACACTCACATACCTCATCCTCTATCTCACCTCCTCCCTGCACCCCCACCTCCCCCTCACACACACACACACACACACACACACACACACACACACATGCACAGAACTCTCCTGACACTTGTGTACACTTACACTCACGCATGCACAAACGCACTCAAAAACATAGACCCACACATACACACAAACACACACATACACACACGCACAGAGGCTGCCACTGATTGGCCGCAAGAGGGATGGGAAAAGATCTCTGATGCCAAGAATGTGGCGTCTAGTGTGTTGCTCAGTCTACTGTATTTGGAAAAGCCCACAGAGACTCTGTTCCGTTTTGAAGAAATTTGCGCAATGTTGGTTTGGAAATGATGCCGATATTTGTTTGATTTGCAAAGCATCGTGCTCTACCTTTCATGTTAGACTTACGGCCGCTCCCGCTCTCTGCTTTTATTTCTTTGAGGCGATCGATGGTGTGATGGCCTTGTACCTGTTCTTCTTGATATTCTTTGACTTTTCTGAGGATTTCCGATTTTCCTAGATGTAGGCCGCTCGTTGGTGTTGCGTTACCAGCAAGTCTGTCAGCTCGCTCATTTCCCTTAACTCCTGCATGTCCCGGGCAGTATGACCATGTGATTTTTTTTATCTGAAAGTTGCGCATTGCCTTATGCCACTCTGGGCTTCCCATTCCGTTTTCAATTTTCTGTATGAGGTTCATTGAGTCTGTTAGAATCATGGCATGTTGGTTTCCGGGCGTATGGATGGATGATAGCCACTGGAGGGCATGTGTCACAGCTTCAACTTCCATCGTTAGGCTGGAGGTTGTGACTTTGTAGGCAGCATTCTCTTCCCTAACTGTTTTTCCATTTTGTTTCGCAGTGAATCCCCAACCGGATTGGTCTTTGGTGACTGAGCCATCTGTGTATATGATGATGTCCTCTTCTTTACTGTTTCTTCTATGAGTAGCTTCACTTCCGCATCAGTTTTGCCCTCTGGCCATTCCCGACAATGTCTTCCTAGAGTGGGTGAAATGGCTGTGTTGAATAGATGGTTGAGGTTTTCGGGGGTTTTCTCCCATTCTTTTGTTTCTTTCAGGTCTTGTAGTCGGCATACTAGCTGGATTGTGTCTTCTGCTTGCCCCATCCATGATCTTCCTCGCCCTAGACGGCTGCCTTTTGGTTCTTTGACTGCATCATGCAGTGGGTTTTGAGGGTTTTCTAATGCTTTGAAGTAGGTCTTGACCTGTTCTAACTTGTTTCTGGCCTGCACTGAAGGAAGGTCAAGCAGGTATCGCATGGTTTCTGTGGGCGTGTCTTTTGTTGTTCCAAGGATCAGCCTCATAGCTTCATTTTGTACTCTTTCTAATTTTAGGAGGTTGCTTTGAGACGGTGTTGTTAGCCCAAGTCCGTAGTCGATCACACTGAGGACGAGTGATTGGTATAGCAGGAAGAGGTGGCGTTGTTCAATACCTTTGGTTGCCATTGCCTTTAAGACTGAAAGGCCTTTTTTGCATTTGAGAACAGTATTTTCCGTATGTTTTCTGAAGGTCAGCATCCTGTCGAAGTGTATTCCTAGGTAGCATAGGCATTCAGTTTTCTCGATCTGAATCCCATCGAATGACACAGAAGGTGGTGCTTTGCTCGCGGTTCTGTTGTTCAGGGTGCACAGCAACGTTTGGGCTTTCGCTGGATTGATGGAAGATCCTGTGTCTTTGCACCATTGAGCAATATTGTTTAGTTGTTTCTGGACGGCTTTGGTTCTTTCCTGAGCATCTTTCGAAGTTTTGAAGACCAGGCCATCATCCGCAAGAGTAAGCACCCGAGCTATTCCATTGTTGTTTAAGTCTGCAAGGCCCTTCGTGTAGACATTGTAGAGGACAGGAGAGAGCGGAGACCCTTGTGGCAGTCCCATGGATAGTTTAGAAGGTGCAGACATCCAATCTCCGAGGCGTAGGACGACGGTTCTTTCCTGAAGCGCTGCTGCTATCCATCTTGTCAGTGTCAAACTTACTCCATACCTTAGTAGCAGCTCCATGAGGTGTGCAAACTGGACTTTATTGTAGGCATCTTCAAGGTCGATTGCTACTGCTAGTGTTTCTTCTTTCCTTTGAAATCCTTCATACACCTCATATGCAAAAGCAGCTGCATTTTCCCATGTGGACTTGCCTGTTCTGTAACCACCTTGATTTGAAGGGAGAATGTGCCTGTGTTCAAGATCCCTTGCAAGTTTTCTGGCTATCATGCGTTCCATGAGCTTTCCAGCGATGTTTTGCATGGTTAGGATCCGGTAGCCGCTTACCTGATGATGGTCCTTTCCTGGTTTTGGTATGGGTTTTAAAAAGCTGTGTGTCCAGTCCTCCGGCACATGTCCATTGTGGAAACTGTTTTGATATAGATTGAAAAGTTTGCTTCTGTCTTCTTCCGATAGTTCCTTGATGTCCGAGTAGCGAACTTTGTCTGGGCCAGGGGCAGATTCTTTCTTGCATTTAGCTATTGCTTCATTTAGATCATCTATTGTCAAGTCATCATCAGGTCCAGTCTGCATAAGGGTTTGGTTTAACTCCTCAACATATTTCTTTTTCTCATCTAAGTTTCTTTGATCGCTCTGTTGTATGAAACGTTTGAGCAGGGCGGATCCTTTTTCTTCGTTTGTCTTAAGCTTGGTTCCGTCAGTGTCTACCATGTCTGGGGTTGTTGTTGTGCACGTTTTCCCTTCCATGCGACGATAAAATTGCCAGAACTCTGTCAATGTTGAGTCATAACTGAGTGCCTCGCAAAACTGTTTCCACTTGTCATTTTTGGCCTCTTGAGCAATGGTTTCAAACTGTTTAGTTTTTTCTTTCATTTTTGTTTCAATATCTTTGTCTGGAGATGGTTTTGTTCTTTCTTTTTGCCAAAGTTTGACAGCCGCATGTTTTTCTATCCAGGCTCTCTCTGTGTCGGTATTCCACCATGGGGGCTGAATAGTTTGCATCCTGTTCAGTGCCGTTCTTTTGTTTCTTCTGCGTCTTAATTTTTCGATGACGGTTGCACAAACAGAGGAGGGTCGAGTTGTCCCAGCAGTGTCTCTGCCGCTATGAGAAGGATGGTGATGAGTTTCTGAAGAAGGTGGTCACATGTAACCAGACATGGGTTTGGCATTATGAGCCTGAGTCCAAACAGCAGTCCATGGAGTGGAAGCACGTAGGCTCTCCAGTGAAGAAGAAGTTCAAGTCCCAGTGGTCCACGAGGAAGGTGATGCTCACCGTTTTTTGGGATATGCAAGGCCCAATCACCATTTCATTCCTTGAGAAAGGAAGCACTGTGAACAGTGCCAACTACTGTGAACTGCTGAGGCAGGTCAAGAAAGACATAAAGAACAAACGCAGGGGTCATCAGTCAGAAGGAGTCATCTTGCATCATGACAACGCAAGGCCTCACACAGCAGCCCGAACGGTGCAGACCATCAACGAGCTGGGCTGGGAACTGCTCCCTCATCCCCCTTACAGCCCAGACCTTGCCCCTTCAGACTTTCACCTGTTTGGTCCCTTGAAAGCGTTCACGAGAGGCACGAAGTTTGAAAGTGACGATGAAGTCAAAAGTGTTGTGAGCAACAGGCCGAGACATCAGTCCAAAGATTTTTATGCTGAGGGAATACGGAAGCTTGTGCACAGATGGGAAAAGTGTGTGACAGTGCTGGGAGACTACGTTGAAAAAAAAAAAAAGTAAGCTTCTATCTGTATTAGAAGTCCTTATACCGAAACATTCACCTTATTTATTGAATGACCCTCGAATCATGTACAATGGGAGTAAATCATACTAAAATATAAAACCATACACAAGAAAAAGCCCATTGATCATAGACGGAGGGAGGTTGGGTGGGCAGAGGCTACAGCAAGCCCACTGATCATAGACAGAGGTAGCGTGGAGAGAGGCTACAGCAAGCCCACTGATCATAGAGGTAGAGTGGAGAGAGGCTACAGCAAGCCCACTGATCATAGAGGCAGAGTGGAGAGAGGCTACAACAAGCCCATTAATCACAGGCAGAGGTAGCGTGGAGAGAAGCTACAGCAAGTCAACTGATCACAGACAGAGGTAGCGTGGAGAGAGGCTACAGCAAGCCCACTGATCACAGGCAGAGGTAGCGTGGAGAGAGGCTACAGCAAGCCAACTGATCACAGACAGAGGTAGCGTGGAGAGAGGCTACAGCAAGCCCACTGATCATAGAGGTAACGTGGAGAGAGGCTACAGCAAGCCCACTGATCATAGACAGAGGTAGCGTGGAGAGAGGCTACAGCAAGCCCACTGATCATAGACAGAGGTAGCGTGGAGAGAGGCTACAGCAAGCCCACTGATCATAGACAGAGGTAGCATGGAGAGAGGCTACAGCAAGCCCACTGATCATAGCGGTAACGTGGAGAGAGGCTACAGGAAGCCCACTGATCATAGACAGAGGTAGCGTGGAGAGAGGCTACAGCAAGCCCACTGATCACAGACAGAGGTAGCGTGGAGAGAGGCTACAGCAAGCCCACTGATCATAGAGGTAGAGTGGAGAGAGGCTACAGCAAGCCCACTGATCATAGAGGTAGCGTGGAGAGAGGCTACAGCAAGCCCACTGATCATAGACAGAGGTAGCGTGGAGAGAGGCTACAACAAGCACATTGATCACAGGCAGAGGTAGCGTGGAGAGAGGCTACAGCAAGCCAACTGATCACAGACAGAGGTAGCGTGGAGAGAGGCTACAGCAAGCCCACTGATCATAGAGATAGCGTGGAGAGAGGCTACAGCAAGCCCACTGATCATAGACAGAGGTAGCGTGGAGAGAGGCTACAGTAAGCCCACTGATCACAGACAGAGGTAGTGTGGAGAGAGGCTACAGCAAGCCCACTGATCATAGGCAGAGGTAGCGTGGAGAGAGGCTACAGCAAGCCCACTGATCATAGACAGAGGTAGCGTGGAGAGAGGCTACAGCAAGCCCACTGATCATAGACAGAGGTAGCATGGAGAGAGGCTACAGCAAGCCCACTGATCATAGCGGTAACGTGGAGAGAGGCTACAGCAAGCCCACTGATCATAGACAGAGCTAGCGTGGAGAGAGGCTACAGCAAGCCAACTGATCATAGACAGAGGTAGCGTGGAGAGAGGCTACAGCAAGCCCACTGATCATAGACAGAGGTAGCGTGGAGAGAGGCTACAGCAAGCCCACTGATCACAGACAGAGATAGCGTGGAGAGAGGCTACAGCAAGCCCACTGATCATAGAGGTAGCGTGGAGAGAGGCTACAGCAAGCCCACTGATCATAGACAGAGGTAGCGTGGAGAGAGGCTACAGCAAGCCCACTGATCACAGACAGAGGTAGCGTGGAGAGAGGCTACAGCAAGCCCACTGATCATAGACAGAGGTAGCGTGGAGAGAGGCTACAGCAAGCCCACTGATCATAGATGTAGCGTGGAGAGAGGCTACAGCAAGCCCACTGATGATAGACAGAGGTAGCGTGGAGAGAGGCTACAACAAGCCCACTGATCACAGACAGAGGTAGCGTGGAGAGAGGCTACAGCAAGCCCACTGATCATAGACAGAGGTAGCGTGGAGAGAGGCTACAGCAAGCCCACTGATCATACAGAGGTAGCATGGAGAGAGGCTACAGCAAGCCCACTGATCACAGACAGAGGTAGCGTGGAGAGAGGCTACAGCAAGCCCACTGATCATAGAGGTAGCGTGGAGAGAGGCTACAGCAAGCCCACTGATCACAGACAGAGGTAGCATGGAGAGAGGCTACAGCAAGCCCACTGATCATAGAGGTAGCGTGGAGAGAGGCTACAGCAAGCCCACTGATCACAGACAGAGGTAGCGTGGAGAGAGGCTACAGCAAGCCCACTGAACATAGACAGAGGTAGCGTGGAGAGAGGCTACAACAAGCCCACTGAACATAGACAGAGGTAGCGTGGAGAGAGGATACAGCAAGCCCACTGATCATAGAGGTAGCATGGAGAGAGGCTACAGCAAGCCCACTGAACACAGACAGAGGTAGCGTGGAGAGAGGCTACAACAAGCCCACTGATCATAGACACAGGCAGCGTGGAGAGAAACTACAGCAAGCCCACTGATCATAGACAGAGGTAGCGTGGAGAGAGGCTACAGCAAGCCCACTGATCATAGACAGAGGTAGCGTGGAGAGAGGCTACAGCAAGCCCACTGATCATAGACAGAGGTAGCATGGAGAGAGGCTACAGCAAGCCCACTGAACATAGACAGAGGTAGCGTGGAGAGAGGCTACAGCAAGCCCACTGAACATAGACAGAGGTAGCGTGGAGAGAGGCTACAACAAGCCCACTGATCACAGACAGAGGTAGCGTGGAGAGAGGCTACAGCAAGCCCACTGATCATAGACAGAGGTAGCGTGGAGAGAGGCTACAGCAAGCCCACTGATCATAGACAGAGGTAGCGTGGAGAGAGTCTACAGCAAGCCCACTGAACATAGACAGAGGTAGCGTGGAGAGAGGCTACAGCAAGCCCACTGAACATAGACAGAGGTAGCGTGGAGAGAGGCTACAACAAGCCCACTGATCACAGACAGAGGTAGCGTGGAGAGAGGCTACAGCAAGCCCACTGATCACAGACAGAGGGGAGAAGGGCAGCATTAGCAAGAGGAAGGCCTCAGAGAGGGTAGGAAGGGCAAAGAGGAGGGTGTAAAGGGGGGGGGGGGAGAAGGGGAGGGATCAGATAGGGTGGTGACGGGGGATATTTTACCCATGCCAAACTACACTATACAACATATAAAACACAAAATACAAAACACACACACACACACACACACACACAAACACACATATATATATAATATATATGTGTGTGTGTGTGTGTGTGTGTGTGTGTGTGTGTGTGTGTGTGCATTCAAAGCCTGTACACACACAACCCCCACTCCCACACCACCCAAAACACTTAACCACCACTTCAGTATATATAATTTTTTTTTTTTTAATTCAAACATAGCATTTTGACACACACCATAGGATTATAAATCAAGCATTATACGAAGCACCAGATGCACTAAAAGAACACCCCTCTCCCCCAGGAATTCAGTGAGAGTGGCTGCTCGCCTAACAGGCTGGAGGGCTTGTGTCTCATCTTTGATTTCTGACATGGCATGACAGAGTGACCTGTGTGTGGAAATTTTCCTGTCTTCATTATGGTCATGATGCCAGCTTCATGTTGGAGCTATTTTTTGTTTGACTTGGTGTTGCAACAGGAAACACTTACTCATTCTCACATTGCTTTTGTCTCCATTCACTCTTCTCATTTTGTAAAGAGATTTCCCCCCTGAACTGTTTTCACCACACGCATCTGTGGAAGCGCGGGTATAGTGCTGTGTGGTTAGAAATTGAACTTTTGTGTTATTTCACCTTGGGAAACAGAAAAGGTCAGTTGTCTCTGAAATACTCTCAACAACACGCTCTCCATAAAAAAAATACATATTAGTCAGACCTCTCAGTTTTCCTTTTATCAAGAATGGCACATCCATTCTATTCAGAGAAAATCTGTGAACTGTGAAACTGTGTACACACATACAGAAGATCAAATATGCACTTTAAATATCCTGTAATCCATGTCAGCATTTGAGAACATAACCAGCATGCACACCCCCAAAACGGAGTATGGCTGCCTATATGATGGGGTAAATAGACAAAATGGTCATAAACATAAAATGTTACATGTGTGTGCATGCGTGTGTGTGTGTGTGTGTGTGATTTAAACCTGATTGAATGACACAGGAAACGAATGATGAGTGCCTAATGGCAGCTGTCAGTAAGTTCTACCCAGGTAGGCAGACTGTTGTGCAAATTTACTCGGTTTGTAAAGCGCTTAGAGCTTGGTTTCTGACCGAGGATAGGTGCTGTATAAGTATCCATATCATCATCATCATCATCATCAACTGATGCATCATACGAATTCATCATTTGTCTCATTCTCTCTTGTCATGACAACAGAAACACACTAAAGTCTGGTTTACCTGTTTCATCCATGCACTCCCTTCAAAGCATCAAACACCCATATTCCACATCATGGGTATCACAGACAGCACCTACAATAACATTGATCACAAGGGAAAAGATAATCCCCACACAACCTCACCACAATACTAACTGTTAAATAAAATGTCACTTACTTTTTCTCCTCTTCAAATAACACAGGACTGAAACTGAAACAAGACAAAACAAATCAAAAACCAAATGATTCATAAAAGCTTGCACACAAAAAATTCAAACTGATAACATTATTCTCTATAGTTGTGGGTAGCAACTGTTTTCAGATCACTCCATTTTGAACACCTGTCCATTGAAATGCAGACGAATCTGGGTAATTACAAATGTCCAAATTAATCAGTCTTCACTTACATACATGCAGTTTTTAAATTGTTCCAAACATTTAAAGTATGTTGCTGATTCTTTTATCAAGCCGAAAATTTTCTTCAACAAGGAATTATTGATAAGCAAACTGACAGGTATTACACTTTGCATGTCTACTTTTTTGGCTCACATGTCTGACAGCATGAGACTATGTAACAGCACCGTGTTTAGAGATGTGTGTGTGTGTGTGTGTGTGTGTGATTGTGAGAGAGTATAACAAATTCATTTTCTCCGAAAATACTTTATCTATCTAGCAACCTTGGAAAGAGCAGCCTTTGCAGCTGCAGGGAGTTCCTGGAGGCCTGAAGGCCTGAGGGAAGTCAACAAGTTTTTCCTCGCCAATTCAAACCCCTGACTTTAATATCAAAAGAGAAAGGTAGCGTGGAGAGAGGCTACAACAAGCCCACTGAACATAGACAGAGGTAGCGTGGAGAGAGGCTACAGCAAGCCCACTGAACACAGACAGAGGTAGCGTGGAGAGAGGCTACAACAAGCCCACTGATCATAGACACAGGCAGCGTGGAGAGAAACTACAGCAAGCCCACTGATCATAGACAGAGGTAGCGTGGAGAGAGGCTACAGCAAGCCCACTGATCATAGACAGAGGTAGCGTGGAGAGAGGCTACAGCAAGCCCACTGATCATAGACAGAGGTAGCATGGAGAGAGGCTACAGCAAGCCCACTGAACATAGACAGAGGTAGCGTGGAGAGAGGCTACAGCAAGCCCACTGATCACAGACAGAGGGGAGAAGGGCAGCATTAGCAAGAGGAAGGCCTCAGAGAGGGTAGGAAGGGCAAAGAGGAGGGTGTAAAGGGGGGGGGGGGAGAAGGGGAGGGATCAGATAGGGTGGTGACGGGGGATATTTTACCCATGCCAAACTACACTATACAACATATAAAACACAAAATACAAAACACACACACACACACACACACACACAAACACACATATATATATAATATATATGTGTGTGTGTGTGTGTGTGTGTGTGTGTGTGTGTGTGTGTGTGTGTGTGTGTGTGTGCATTCAAAGCCTGTACACACACAACCCCCACTCCCACACCACCCAAAACACTTAACCACCACTTCAGTATATATAATTTTTTTTTTTTTAATTCAAACATAGCATTTTGACACACACCATAGGATTATAAATCAAGCATTATACGAAGCACCAGATGCACTAAAAGAACACCCCTCTCCCCCAGGAATTCAGTGAGAGTGGCTGCTCGCCTAACAGGCTGGAGGGCTTGTGTCTCATCTTTGATTTCTGACATGGCATGACAGAGTGACCTGTGTGTGGAAATTTTCCTGTCTTCATTATGGTCATGATGCCAGCTTCATGTTGGAGCTATTTTTTGTTTGACTTGGTGTTGCAACAGGAAACACTTACTCATTCTCACATTACTTTTGTCTCCATTCACTCTTCTCATTTTGTAAAGAGATTTCCCCCCTGAACTGTTTTCACCACACGCATCTGTGGAAGCGCGGGTATAGTGCTGTGTGGTTAGAAATTGAACTTTTGTGTTATTTCACCTTGGGAAACAGAAAAGGTCAGTTGTCTCTGAAATACTCTCAACAACACGCTCTCCATAAAAAAAATACATATTAGTCAGACCTCTCAGTTTTCCTTTTATCAAGAATGGCACATCCATTCTATTCAGAGAAAATCTGTGAACTGTGAAACTGTGTACACACATACAGAAGATCAAATATGCACTTTAAATATCCTGTAATCCATGTCAGCATTTGAGAACATAACCAGCATGCACACCCCCAAAACGGAGTATGGCTGCCTATATGATGGGGTAAATAGACAAAATGGTCATAAACATAAAATGTTACATGTGTGTGCATGCGTGTGTGTGTGTGTGTGTGTGATTTAAACCTGATTGAATGACACAGGAAACGAATGATGAGTGCCTAATGGCAGCTGTCAGTAAGTTCTACCCAGGTAGGCAGACTGTTGTGCAAATTTACTCGGTTTGTAAAGCGCTTAGAGCTTGGTTTCTGACCGAGGATAGGTGCTGTATAAGTATCCATATCATCATCATCATCATCATCAACTGATGCATCATACGAATTCATCATTTGTCTCATTCTCTCTTGTCATGACAACAGAAACACACTAAAGTCTGGTTTACCTGTTTCATCCATGCACTCCCTTCAAAGCATCAAACACCCATATTCCACATCATGGGTATCACAGACAGCACCTACAATAACATTGATCACAAGGGAAAAGATAATCCCCACACAACCTCACCACAATACTAACTGTTAAATAAAATGTCACTTACTTTTTCTCCTCTTCAAATAACACAGGACTGAAACTGAAACAAGACAAAACAAATCAAAAACCAAATGATTCATAAAAGCTTGCACACAAAAAATTCAAACTGATAACATTATTCTCTATAGTTGTGGGTAGCAACTGTTTTCAGATCACTCCATTTTGAACACCTGTCCATTGAAATGCAGACGAATCTGGGTAATTACAAATGTCCAAATTAATCAGTCTTCACCTACATACATGCAGTTTTTAAATTGTTCCAAACATTTAAAGTATGTTGCTGATTCTTTTATCAAGCCGAAAATTTTCTTCAACAAGGAATTATTGATAAGCAAACTGACAGGTATTACACTTTGCATGTCTACTTTTTTGGCTCACATGTCTGACAGCATGAGACTATGTAACAGCACCGTGTTTAGAGATGTGTGTGTGTGTGTGTGTGTGTGTGTGTGATTGTGAGAGAGTATAACAAATTCATTTTCTCCGAAAATACTTTATCTATCTAGCAACCTTGGAAAGAGCAGCCTTTGCAGCTGCAGGGAGTTCCTGGAGGCCTGAAGGCCTGAGGGAAGTCAACAAGTTTTTCCTCGCCAATTCAAACCCCTGACTTTAATATCAAAACACAATCAACACACTGACAGCCTAGTTAGAGAAGTCCATCACTGATCTTCCTCCTCCGTTTCATTCTTCTGCTGTTTTTTCAGTTATGCATGAGCAATGTTGTATCATGCTGTCTTAAATTTGCAGAGCAGGGCTGGATTGCACTGGCGATCTCAGTTAGCACACCCTAAGTCTGCATAGCGCCATGAGTTTAGCTTGCCCTAAGATGGCAGCACGCCAAGAAGTTCTTACATTCTGTGGAATGAGAGTACACATAGGAAAATTCTTTCCACCAAGCAAACTCAGTCCCCGCTAAGATTGCTTATGTAACCCACCCCAGGAAGAGAGTTTCTCTAATCCAGCAACATTTTGACACTGACTTTTACAAGACTTCCATAATATTCATATGCAAATGCACTTCCGACTCAAAGTCTTTCTTACACAAAGCGCTTACAGTTTCAATCAATTTCAAGGCCTTGAAAATCTCCTTCATTTCTTATCCGCAAAACCTTCAGCTGAATTCAGAATCAGAGATACAGTCCATTAAACTTACCAGAGATACAGTCCATTAAACTTACCGAAGACAATGATGATGATGATGATGATGATGACCATGACCAAGATGACAATATTTAGGATGCTGAGGCCACTTTCTGTGTCTTTCCCATTCTTCCCTGTCACACAAGAGATGTTACTATGTGGTAATAAAAACATGTGTGAAGAAAAGGTTAATCACAAATATAACATCAGTCAGCCATCTGTATATTTGATGCACTTCTGTTGGTGTCAGGTCAGGTCATTAGATCTGCTACTGGTAACCTGTAATCCAGTACAACCTGTTCAGGGTTGGGTTGCCGGCGACTAAACCGGCACTCCCACTGCTCCCTTCCGGGACTGGTGAGGCGGGTGGCTAGACACCTTTATGGAATTAAAAACGAGGTCCATAAAAGGGCGCTGGCTCAGGAGAGCCACCGACGGCCATCTGGCTCCACCGTACTGTGTGCATGCCACACGCAGTTGGCCTCTGGGGTGTGTCTACCCTTGCATGTGAAGTCTGGATCCGGCTGAATCTGCAGAAGAAACTTACTGGTTCAACGGAGAGGAAGGCAGTTACAGCAACGCACTGTGGAGTGCAGACAGCAAGATAAGACATCGAAAGGATATCTTGGTCATCCACTGCATCCGTGCTCATCCTCCAGTCATCTCGACTTAGTCTTGCCACTGGAAATTGGTGGACCCGGACGAGAAAGTAAGGTCGATGTTGCGCAACTCCTCTTCACTTTAAACAAACTCATCGCGCAAGTCATCAGTCATCCTTAATGACCTTTCATCCTTCATCCTTTCATCACCCCCAAGTCCTGTGGCGACAGGCAAGCGACTTAACGACAGGTGTGGGTACACTGGCAGTCGCAGCCGCGGACCTGCACGCAGGCGGCTCAGGCCATAGGGTCGTTCTTCATCGACACTGAGGAGCAGCGATGGAGCTCGGCAGCCGTCTGAGCAGCCCTCTTTAGGAATGCACTGCTCACCTCCCTGGCATGAGGAAGGGGCTGGAAAAGGTGCCCTAAAAATTGCCTGCTCCATATCACCCTGGCCAGCATACCGCGGCTGGCGGGGACCCTACATCAGCGGTCGAAACAAAGAGACAGAAAAGAAAAAAACAAGGATCGTTCCTCTCACCATTGGTGCTTGGAACATACGGACTCTCCTGGACAGAGATGACGCGGACAGACCCCAAAGGAGGAGGGCACTTGTTGCATCCGAACTCGCCAGATACAACATCGACATCGCAGCCTTGCAGCCTTGAGTGAGACTCGGCTTGCAGGCGAAGGCGAGCTCAATGAACGGGGATCTGGTTACACCTTCTTCTGGAGTGGATGAGGAAGCGAAGAGCGACGCAAGGCTGGCGTTGGTTTTGCAGTAAAAACAGCACTTGTCAGCAAGCTAGCTGGAATCCCAAAGGGAGTCAACGATAGGCTTATGACCATGAAACTCCCGCTGGCATCTGACCAGAAGCACCTCACCATTGTCAGTGCCTACGCCCCAACCATGACCAACCCGGTGAAGGCGAAGTTCTACGAGGACCTTCACTCTGTCATTGCTGCTATCCCGAAAGCAGACAAGCTCATCATTCATGGGGACTTCAATGCTAGAGTTAGCTCTGACTACATCTCCTGGGATGGTGTGACTGGAAAGCACGGCGTGGGCCACTGCAACCCAAATGGATTGCTTTTGCTTCAGACCTGTGCAGAGCAAGAAATGCTGTTAACCAACACAGTTTTCTGCCTCCCTACCCGTAACAGGACATCATGGATGCACCCTCGCTCAAAGCACTGGCATCTCATCGATTACATCATCGTCAGGAAAAGGGATAGGCAAGATGTACATGTGACAAAGACCATGTGCGGCGCCGAGTGTTGGACAGACCATCGCTTAGTAGTCTCGAAGCTGAATATTCGAATCCAACCCAAGAGACGCCCCCAAGGCCAGAAGGCTCCAAAATGGTTCAACATCGCTAAGCTGAAAAAACATCACCATCAAACAGACCTTTGTGGAGCTGCTGGAAGATCGTCTGGAATCCGCCTCTCTGGACAACCTGAATGTGGAGTCTGACTGGAGGACCCTGCGCGAGCTGATCTATAGTACAGCTTCAGAGACCCTGGGACCAGTGACCAGAAAGCACAAAGACTGGTTTGATGAAAACTGTGATGAAATCAAGCAGCTTCTGGATGAGAAACACCGTCTGCATCAAGCCTACCTGAGCAACCCAAAGTCCACATCAAAAAAGGATGCGTACAATGCCATCCACAGGACTGTTCAGCAAAAGTTACGTCAGATGCAGGATAAGTGGCTGAGTGACAAAGCAGATGAGATCCAGGGATATGCTGACAGGCATGATATGAAGAGGTTCTATGATGCCTTAAAAGAAGTCTACGGCCCCACATCCTCAGGATCATCCCCCTTCCTCAGTGCAGATGGGAATACCTTGACCACCGACAAGGAGAAAATTCTCGAACGCTGGGCTGAGCACTTCAACAAGGTCTTAAATCGCCCTTCCTCCATAATGATGAAGCCACAGACCGTCTCCCACAAGTCCCCATCAACGAAGCACTGGACGATCCGCCAACACTTCTTGAGACCCAGAAAGCAATCCGTCTGCTATCCAGTGGCAAAGCACCTGGCTCAGACCCCATACCAGCAGATGTCTACAAGGATGGAGGCACTGTGCTGACTGAGAAGCTCCATCAGCTGTACTCACACATGTGGAAAGAAGAGACGCTCCCCCAGGATTTCAAAGATGCCTCTATCATTCACTTGTACAAGCGAAAGGGGAACCGGCAAGCCTGTGATAACCATCGGGGCATTTCCTTGTTCTCAATCGCAGGCAAGATACTTGCCAGAATCCTACTAAACCGCCTCACAGCAAACCTTGGCCAAGGTCATTTGCCTGAGAGCCAGTGTGGATTCCAGAAAGAGCGTGGAACCATCGACATGGTGTCTGCTG
Source organism: Babylonia areolata (assembly GCF_041734735.1). Classification (NCBI taxonomy): domain Eukaryota; kingdom Metazoa; phylum Mollusca; class Gastropoda; order Neogastropoda; family Buccinidae; genus Babylonia; species Babylonia areolata. Next base: position 14,472,667 of record NC_134906.1, on the reverse strand, counting down.
CAAGGCAGCGGCAAGAGAAATGTCAGGAGCAAAATGCTAATCTGTTCACCTATGTCGACCTAACCAAGGCCTTCAACACCTTGAGTAGAGAGGGTCTATGGAAGATCATGGCCAAGTATGGATGCCCTCAGAAATTTATTTCCTTGGTCAGCCAATTCCATGAAGGCATGCAGGCTCGAGTCCAGGGCGCGTATGCACGTCGGTCCGTT
>NC_134906.1:14362458-14467458 GCF_041734735.1 Babylonia areolata | reverse complement strand
CCGTGACAAATGGTGCGCTGCTGTGCACAAAGGCGCCAAGTTGTGCGAGGCCAATAGGACTGCTGCAGCTGTTCAGAAGAGGCAGGCCAGAAAGTCACGGGCAAACAAGCTCCCTGACAATGATATGCCTGTCTTTGTCTGCCCCATTTGTCAGTGAACATTTCGTGTGCAGATTGGACCATTCAGCCAACTGCGCATTCACAGATAGATTCATGAGCATCCCCCCCTCATGGACACTTGCAATGAGTCAAAGAGTACGACAAAAATGTTGGATGGTGGCAATCTTTGTTAATATAAACAAAATTGTGTGTTCTCCTCATGTGCACATTTCATAATCAGCAAATCTTTGTAAATTAGGAGCTAGTCACAGTACAATTTGTCTTGCTCATAGTACTGTTTCTGCTTGTTTGAGCAAACATGGACACCAGTAAGAAGCAACCCAACTGTTTGCAGAAAAAGGGGTCTTTAAGACAGGCCTGGTCTACCACATTACACAGAAAACTGGAACATTGATACAGGGCTGGACTGTCTAGTGGAGCTGTCATGCTTGGAAACAATAGACTTGAACCAGCTAACCCTGCACAGTCGGGATAATCCCCATATACTTTACTTGCAGATGATGTGAAACAGAAAAAACAACAAAAAACAATGCATCACTGTATATTGTAATAGACAACAAATCAATGCATCACTATATATTGTAATAGACAACAAATCAATGCATCACTGTATATTGTAATAGACAAAAAAAACAATGCATCACTGTATATTGCAATAGACAACAAAATCAGTGCATCACTGTATATTGTAATAGACAACAAAATCAGTGCATCACTGTATATTGTAATAGACAAAAAAAACAATGCATCACTGTACATTGTAATAGACAACAAATCAATGCATCACTGTATATTGTAATAGACAACAAAATCAGTGCATCACTGTATATTGTAATAGACAACAAAATCAGTGCATCACTGTATATTGTAATAGACAACAAAATCAGTGCATCACTGTATATTGTAATAGACAACAAAATCAAAGCATCACTGTATATTGTAATAGACAACAAAATCAGTGCATCACTGTATATTGTAATAGACAACAAAATCAGTGCATCACTGTATATTGTAATAGACAACAAAATCAAAGCATCACTGTATATTGTAATAGACAACAAAATCAGTTGCATCACTGAATATTGTGCTGAGTTAAAACAGACTAGAGTTGAAGCTCTTGAGCTAGAGTTTTCAAGATAAACAATTGTACGTAGTTGTTCGTTTGAAGGAATAATCACATTCTAAGAACAGCAAAGTGGGGATGAGGGAAAGAGATTTTCTTACAGTAAAACAAAACCTCATAAACATAATATCCAGAGACACTGAGCCAATGGATTAAAACTATGTAAGAGCTTACAAGCATTGACATTTCCAAATTTTAAGTCCATTGTACTTCACATCAACAGCTCTCCATGAAGATGTCAGCCTGCAGAAAATTATGCAACAAACATAACCTTTCATAAATCTGTTGGTGACAAAAAAAAAAGAAAAAGAAAAAAGCATAGAGCCTGTCACAGTCTGCTTTGAGTAGATTTGTCGGCAAACAGAAATAAAGAGAGAGAAAAATTCTCCTGATTTCCCATGTCCCTTGCTGCTACGCTCTCCGAAAAATGGCAGATGAGAATATCTAGAAAGATGAAAGGTAACTGAATTATTTCACGGGTGACATTGGTAATAAAATGCCCGCCCATCATCTCTTGAGGTGATTTGAGAATCCATGCAGGTATGACTTTTAAAAGGAACCTTCACAGCTAAACACTAACAGGCTTTCCACACATTAGCTCTTGGTTCTGTAGTCATTAGCTCTTATATAATCACATCATCATCCTCAAAATACTTTGAATTAACCTTCATCTTCCAAGGTTATATTCATTTAAGTCTACAATCAAGAACAGTTAATACAAATCTTAATCATAAAACTTTGATACACAGAGAGAGAGAGAGAGAGAGAGAGAGAGAGAGAGAGAGAGAGAGAGGCTGCCCTCATCAAACTCACACGCTGCTGTGGATGATGATGTGGTACTTGTATCCGTTCTGGAAATCAAAGGGAATGTGATAGACTGAAGGGGTGACAGATGGAAAAGCCAATAGTGGGGTGACTGTTGATAAAGCCAATAGTGGGGTGACAGATGGATAAGCCAATAGTGGGGTGACTGATGGAAAAGCCAATAGTGGGGTGACTGTTGATAAAGCCAATAGTGGGGTGACAGATGGATAAGCCAATAGTGGGGTGACAGATGAAAAAGCCAATAGTAGGTTGACTGATGAAAAAGCCAATAGTGGGGTGACATGAAAAAGCCAACAGTGGGGTGACTGATGGAAAAGCCAATAGTGGTGTGACAGATGAAAAAGCCAATAGCGGGGTGACTGATGAAAGAGCCAATAGTGGGGTGACAGATGAAAAAGCCAATAGTTGGGTGACAGATGGATAAGCCAATAGTGGGGTGACTGATGGATAAGCCAATAGTGGGGTGACTGATGGAAAAGCCAATAGTGGGGTGACTGTTCATAAAGCCAATAGTGGGGTGACAGATGGATAAGCCAATAGTGGGGTGACAGACGGATAAGCCAATAGTGGGGTGACTGATGGAAAAGCCAATAGTGGGGTGACTGTTCATAAAGCCAATAGTGGGGTGACAGATGGATAAGCCAATAGTGGGGTGACAGACGGATAAGCCAATAGTGGGGTGACTGATGGAAAAGCCAAACAATAATGGGGTGACTGTTGGAAACACCAATAGTGGGGTGACATGAAAAAGCCAATAGTGGGGTGACAGATGAAAAAGCCAATAGTGGGGTGACAGATGAAAAAGCCAATAGTGGGGTGACTGATGAAAGAGCCAATAGTGGGGTGACAGATGAAAAAAACAATAGTGGGGTGACTGATGAAAAAGCCAACAGTGGGGTGACAGATGAAAAAAACAATAGTGGGGTGACTGATGAAAAAGCCAACAGTGGGGTGACTGATGAAAAAGCCATTAGTGGGGTGAAAGATGAAAAAATCAAACAATGATGGGGTGACTGATGAAAAAGCCATTAGTGGGGTGACTGATGAAAAAGCCATTAGTGGGGTGAAAGATGAAAAAATTAAACAATGATGGGGTGACTGATGAAAAAGCCATTAGTGGGGTGACTGATGAAAGAGCCAATAGTGGAGTGACAGATGAAAAAAACAATAGTGGGGTGACTGATGAAAAAGCCAATAGTGGGGTGACTGATGAAAAAGCCAATAGTGGGGTGACTGATGAAAACGCCAATAGTGGGGTGACATGAAAAAGCCAACAGTGGGGTGACTGATGGAAAAGCCAATAGTGGGGTGACAGAGCCAATAGTGGGGTGACTGATGAAAGAGCCAATAGTGGGGTGACAGATGAAAAAGCCAATAGTGGGGTGACAGATGAAAAAGCCAATAGTGGGGTGACTGATGAAAAAGCCAATAGTGGGGTGACAGATGAAAAAACCAATAGTGGGGTGACTGATGAAAAAGCCAATAGTGGGGTGACAGATGAAAAAAACAATTGACTGATGAAAAAGCCATTAGTGGGGTGACTGATGAAAGAGCCAATAGTAGGTTGACTGATGAAAAAGCCAATAGTAGGTTGACTGATGAAAAAGCCAACAGTGGGGTGACATGAAAAAGCCAATAGTGGGGTGACTGATGGAAAAGCCAATAGTAGGTTGACTGATGAAAGAACCAATAGTGGGGTGACAGATGAAAAAGCCAATAGTAGGTTGACTGATGAAAAATCCAATAGTGGGGTGACAGATGAAAGAGCCAATAGTGGGGTGACTGATGAAAAAGCCAAACAACAATGGGGTGACTGTTGGAAAAGCCAATAGTGGGGTGACAGATGAAAAAGCCAATAGTTGGGTGACTGATGAAAAAGCCAATAGTTGGGTGACAGATGAAAAAGCCAACAGTCGGGTGACTGATGGAAAAGCCAATAGTGGGGTGACTGATGAAAGAGCCAATAGTGGGGTGACAGATGAAAAAACAATAGTGGGGTGACTGATGAAAAAGCCATTAGTGGGGTGAAAGATGAAAAAATCAAACAATGATGGGGTGACTGATGAAAAAGCCATTAGTGGGGTGACTGATGAAAAAGCCAACAGTGGGGTGACTGATGAAAAAGCCAATAGTGGGGTGACTGATGAAAAAGCCATTAGTGGGGTGAAAGATGAAAAAATCAAACAATGATGGGGTGACTGATGAAAAAGCCATTAGTGGGGTGACTGATGAAAGAGCCAATAGTAGGTTGACTGATGAAAAAGCCAATAGTGGGGTGACATGAAAAAGCCAACAGTGGGGTGACTGATGAAAAATCCAATAGTGGGGTGACAGATGAAAGAGCCAATAGTGGGGTGACTGATGAAAAAGCCAAACAACAATGGGGTGACTGTTGGAAAAGCCAATAGTGGGGTGACAGATGAAAAAGCCAATAGTTGGGTGACTGATGAAAAAGCCAATAGTGGGGTGACTGATGGAAAAGCCAATAGTGGGGTGACAGATGAAAAAACCAATAGTGGGGTGACAGATGAAAAAGCCAATAGTGGGGTGACTGATGAAAAAAACAATAGTGGGGTGACTGATGAAAAAGCCAATAGTGGGGTGACTGATGAAAAAGCCAATAGTGGGGTGACAGATGAAAAAATAAAACAATGATGGGGTGACTGATGAAAAAGCCATTAGTGGGGTGACAGATGAAAAAAGCAAACAATGATGGGGTGATAGATGAAAAAGCCAAACAATGGTGGGGGGACTGTGGTGAAAATTGTCCTTAAGAAGAGACGTGAAATGAAGTTCTTTCAAACTGGAATTCATTCTCAGCCTAAACAAACTGAAACAAGCTTCTTTATAGTACATATACCATGTACTGAAACCAAATATTCTACTCAAAATTTTGACGAAGCACAACAGATCATAATGTATGACACAATATAGGCACAAGGTTACAAACAGAAAACAGGAAGTGGTTCCTTTCTGAAACTTTGTGGAAGCTTCTGCAACAACATGTATTTCTGTTTTCTAAACACCACACACAATAACACACTTATAGAACTTTTGGAACTTTCTAGAAGCTGCTTGAACTGCTGCATACTTTCATTTTCTGCACATATTATCATCGGCTAAACAATATATATATATATATATATATATATATATATATACACCATGCTACACTCCATAGCTCCCTCCTAGCCAAAACTGCTTACAAAAAAATTGCACTTTCTATCATAATGGAGACAATACACCATGTTTGTGTTTGTGTACATGTGCATGTGTGGTCATTCAATGTCAAAACAGTCAACTGATTTCAATGGAATTTAATTGTTTCACATCTATTTTGTACAAACTGCACTACATTTTGTAAGGTATCAAAAAAAAGATTCAAAGCAGAGTGCAAAATGCAGTGCACCAACTGAGATTATTCCCATGTCACCTTGACCTCTAAAAATCAAAATGGAAGCACATACATCACATTTTTTAGATGCTCCCATCGTGTTGACGGTGTGTGACTGTGTTAGCGAGCACATATACTTACACTTATATCAATGTACATATGTGTCAAAATTCCTACTGTATTCTGTTTGTATATGATTTCAGATTCATGACTACCTTGATGTATTATTTCTTCCAATATTCCTTGTTCACTTAGTAATAAAGACATGTTCTTTTATTCTTGTCTGTGAATAGCACTGAGATGTATACACAAAATGTCTGTATCAAGCCTCATGTTGCACAGGACATGGGTACTAAATGCTCTGTACATACAGTTATACATCCACACACTGCGTCACATTTTGAACACAGTAACATGCACAACAACATCATGCACATGCACAGTCCACCATTTCAAGTGAGTCAAAGACATAAAACACAACCCCAACCACTCATAACAACTATGAACAACAACAAACCCAACATGCAACATGCAACAAAGTCAGCACCTGTCATCGATACATGCTTCAGGTTACGACACACCGCCAGAGAGTGTTATATTTTTTAAATTATCATTTATTCAGTTGGCTTCATGAATCACTGCTTGTTGCCATCAGCAATACTCATGGGATGGAGCAAATGCATTCAGCTACATGGAGAAGTAAAAGAGAAAGGACAGGGTGGGTTTGTTTTTTGTTGTTTTTTTCAAAACAGATTTCTCTGTGTGAAATTCGGGCTGCGTCGCAACACTGAGAGCGCCACCCATTTTTTTTTTTTTTTTTTGTATTTTTTTCCTGCGTGCAGTTTTGTTTGTTTTTCCTATCGAAGTGGATTTTTCTACAGAATTTTGCCTGGGACAACCATTTTGTTGCCGTGGGTTCTTTTACGTGTGTTAAGTGCATGCCGCACATGGGACCTCAGTTCATCGTCTCATCCGAAAGACTAGCGTCCAGACCACCACTCAAGGTCTAGTTGGGGGTGGGGTGGGGGTGGGGGCGAGAAAATACTGGCGACTGAGCCATGATTCGAACCAGCACGCTCAGATTTTCTTGCTTCCTAGGCGGACGCGTTACCTCTAGGCCATCACTCCACCTGGGCTCTTGCCACCCTGAGGGAGTGCATGGGCAAACACATGTAGGCTGTTTCATGAAAATACAGCCATGTATTAGAAAACTAAAAAGAAAAATAAATCTATGTTTTCAAATTTTTCTTTTCAGTTTCCTCAGTCTGAATGCAGTTGTTCTGCCTATCATCTATTCCATTCAAAACAACGGGATGAAGGAGGGTGTGGTTTTTATTATAATTTAGAGCAACAACAACAACAAAATACAAAGCATTTACCAATTTAGCCAGCCCAAATATCACATGATTAAGTTTTATTTTAGTTGTCTGGTTGGTTGGTTGGAGGTTGTTGTTTTTTTGTTTGTTGGTGGTGGTGGGGTTTTTTTTTTTTCTTTTTCTTTTCTTTCTTTTTTTTTCACATGTTTTTCTTTCTGCTGTTGTTTTGTATTTTCAGTATCATAAGTAATTGCTTCCTGTCAATATTTCATTAACATAACAAACACTTACCTGTGTGTATCATGCTCTTCCCCTTTGAGAGGCCTGGAACAATGACACTCGTCATCTTGTGTAAAACATGTACAGTTGGGGGAGGTGAGGTAACCAAGTGAGCAGTTACATCCTATGTCCTGTTCCGGAGAGGGGGCTTGGCATTCTTCATAGCCAGACACTGTCTCACACCTGCTGTGAGGTGTGCAGTATGATAAATGGAACTTGTCGGACGGATGCTTATCCATGTTCTGGAAGCCAGTCTTGCATGCAGAGCACACCATGCTTCTATTCACCACCACGGGATGAAAACCTGTAAATTACAAAGTGAACTGAAACATCTTGAAATAAGATGTGATGATTAAGAAGAATAACATTCTCACCAAGAAAACCTGGTCTACAACTCATCAATTTCATTATAAACATTTACAAATTACTTAATTCACCACCCCCACCCCATCCCCACAAAAAGTCACCAGTTGATATCATAATTATGTTTCCTACTAGTCACTGTCACTGTTACTTGTCCCGAAACCTGATGTGGTCGTGGGGGACGTTGCTGAACACATCGCCAACATTCTCCATTTCTGGCGGTCGTGGGATAGGGCCTGAGTTTCACCAAAGCTCCTCCCTGTCCACTCTGTGATGTTGTCTGCCCACCTCTTTCGCTGTCTGTCTAGTCTCCTTTTCCCCTGCACTGTTCCCTGAAGGATGGCCTTGGTGAGCCTGTCGGATCTTGTCATTTCATTTCCACTCCTTAGATTCTCCTGTGAAGCTCTTCTGTAAGAGTTCAGGACTCACATGCATACAAGAAAACAGAGAGAACCAGTGCATGTAGTAGCTTCAGCTTTGTTTTGAGACTGATGTTCTTGTCTCCATAAGGGCTCCAGTTGCCAGTATGTTGGTCTTACACCCTTCTTCACTAATGATGGCACCAAGGCACTGAAACTGCTTCTGTGTTTCCCCTACTTGTCTACTGAATTTGATATTGGTCTTGATTGGATCTTTGCTGCATGTCATGAGTTTTTGTCTTTTTGATGCTGATCTCCATTCCGTACTTGGTTGATGTTCTGTACAAGTGGTTCACCCGTTTTGCCAGTTCTTCATCATTGCTTGCCAGCCCATCAATGTTATCAGCTAATTGGAGATAACGCTAATAGTGTCAGTGTGTTATCAACAGCCTACCTTTATGTCTGTGTAAATAAAGCTCTGTCACAATCAGTAAAATGGTACTAAACAAATATGAGAAAATTGAATATTTCATTTCTTTGACCTTGTATTTGTTATCTTAAAGTATGACCAAGTTCAGAATTTAAATTTGGAATACTTCAGATCCAAACCAGTCACAAGATCTGGAGGGAAAGAGAGAGAGAAAAAAAAACTGCTGCTATCCATGACTATAAACAGATTGATTCTCAAAACAGTGGCTTTGACTTTAAGTCTGGGTAATTTGCATGCTTTGGCTTATGAAAACTCTTGGTGCTGTATGATTTGTTCATTATTATATCTTACCAAGATCAGTTATTTTGTCTGTGTGTGTGTGTGTGTGTGTGTGTGTGTGTGTGTGTGTGTGTGTTTGTGTGTGTGTGTGTTTGTGTGTGTGTGTGTGTGTGTGTGTGTGTGTGTGTGTGTGTGTGTGTGTGTGTGTGTGTGTGTGTGGATAAACATGGGTTATGAAGTTAATATTACTTTAAAGCATGGGGAAGGTGAAACAGTTTATAATACTTAGTTAGATATGTCACACTGTTTCGTTCTTTGCAAGTTGCATTCAAACTCGCTTAGCAGCTTGACAGAAAACATGCACACAGACACACACACACAGAAACACGTACACACACACACACACACACACACACAAAGATACACACATCTACATCTGCACAACCACATGCACACACAACATAACGTGTCTTATCTTTGACCATGGACTTCTCTAAGTTCTCACAAACTGGACAACAGGAAAAAAAAAAAAAAAAAAAAAAACCAAGACCAGATGAAAACACTTCACTTACAGACACACACACAATGCAACGATGATTAAGCATTCCGTCAATGATGGTGTTCAGTCTACTTTCACCCAAAGGCGAACACCAAGTCGATCAACTGATTTAGTTTCATGTCAAGTAACTACAGAGAAAACAAAAATGCATCCCAACGCCGACCAAAAATGACAACAAAAGCAATACAACTTGAAAACACTCTTACAACTGTAGGAAACCATGCTACATATGCATACCTTTTCTGCAGTACACCACCTCAAAGCATCCATCCACATAACCAGTATCGTTCAAAAAGCAATGATATGCTCCAAAGGAGCAATTCTTGTCTGTCAAAGGGCACTGGCTTCTGCAAGAAAACAACATATATACACTATCTTCAACAATTTACTCATGTTTCATATTTTGTTTGATTTTCAGAAGAAAAAAATCACACACACACACACACACACACACACACACACACACACAGCTGTCCTTTTTTCTTTTCTCTTCAATTAGATTATCAAATAATTTGTAACCAAAACTCATGGTTCTGTAGTCATTACAGCTAACCAAGCAGTAACAACACATGTAATGGTGTATAAACTAACTGAAACATCTTTAAAATGTTGATATGAAAATATAGAAAGGCTCTCCCTCTCTCTCTCTCTCTCACTCTCTCTGTCACTCAGTTAGTCATATAAATGACGACGTGATGATATTGGAAAATACAAATAATAATGCACAAAATTGGGTTACTCACATAAAGAACCTTCTCTGTACAAATGGTTTGATTATGTTTGGATGTTTGGAGAAGTTGGTGATGAGAAACTCTTCGTTCGCATATTTAAAGTGCTTACAGATTCGCTTTTGTCAGCGTTGGTATACGCATGTGTCTGAAAGCAAGTGCTGTGGATTTTATCATTCGTTTAAAAGTGTCATTGAATGTGAAAAATACTTTGATTACATTGACAACAGATATTTCCAAAAAGTTCTTGCATATTTCAGAATGGGTGGTTTGGCTATAAACTGATAGCCACACCTACCGCTTTTCCCATGTTGGTCAAGTGGGTTGCGTTTTGCTGACTGTGAAAATGAATTCCATGTACTGTTTGAATACCCAAACTACAGTGACCTTAGGTTGAAATACTGCATAAAAAGTTCCAGGCCGTACTTAATACGAGGTCAGCAATGCGCAAGTATTTTGAATGGTGGACTAGACAGTCAACTAAATATTTCACTAGTTTCTTTTCCTGGCTTTTAAGTGCAGAGACATAATGAATCATTGTTCTGTACCAACTATTGACTAGCTGAGGAACGACAATAATTAATTTTAATTTGCCTTTGCCTCATTCAAGTGTCTTCACAATGATGATCTCAAACTGATAAAGTAAGGATGAAATATTCATTTAGTTATTTATCAATCATTTGTTTATTTATTCATTTATTTGTTTACTTATTTAGTTAGCTTTTTTGTGCCTTTATGTAGGTTTCTTTATGTAAGTTATGTTTGCAAATAAAAATGTGTTCTTGTTCTCTCTCCTACATACACACACTTGACACCCCCACCACACACCACTCACCACTGTGCATCACCTTGCATACAGACAAATGAGGGGTATAATGAAATGAAGCCAGAGACATGAACACTGAGGCCAGTCAGTGTTGGAACACATTTTACATTTTTCTGTAATCACTGTGGCCTAAATCAACTGATCAACTAAATGTTTCTCTTTGGGTGAAACTACACCACAAGGCCATCATTGACTGAATACTAATTTAGTTATTTTTGCTTGGTATGAGTGTGTGTGTGTGAAGGGGCCTCCCCTCCCTAACCCCATCCCCTCGTAACTGGCTCGCTTATCAGACTTAGCAAAAGCACTGGAAAATCTATCGATAAACTTCCCGCGTATTTTAAATATGGAGTTATTCCCCTTCATGTCTCCATGTGACGTTTTCCGGGTTTAAAAAAACAAAAAAACGGCGGCAACTCGTCACATTGCCTCAGCGTTATCATCCAAAGCATGTACGACCGATCAATCTTTAAATCAAGTACACAACACGAAAACACTCAACATACAAATAAAAATGTTACAAGTACCTGCTGGACTTTGCAGACGTACTAAAATGAAATATGAAAAATGGGGGGAAAACGAAAAAATATACCTTCGGATAAGTTAATCGGTCTTGTGTTTTCACTTGAAACGGCTTGATCAAACCGAAAATCACGTTGATAGTGGCCTAGTTTAATTACCTCCAATCTGGATTACAATTCTAATTCCGACCGATTTTTCATGGATCTAAACCCGACCACTTCACACAGTCACCTTCCAGTCCCATGACAAGCAATGTTGATAATTCACGGCAGTAGCCCGGGAAATCCTTGTTCAGTTTGTCAACGGAATAAACCGATCATTTTGACCAATTATAATGAGAACATCACGGGAAGCCGATGGTGACGTATAGCGCCCCACATGTATGCGACTTACTTGACGACAGTTTTGGCGCCACTAAAATCGCTGTGACGTCAACGCATTGGTCAGGCAAGTGTCGTGTTACCATTTGAGAAACAATTGATTCACTAGCTTTGTCTCACATACCAGTGAATATATATAGAGCATGAATCTCAGTGGGAAGTGATTACATTTGTAGTACGTTATATTTCTGGTTTCAAAGCTATTTTCGTCCAGGCAGTGACAGACAAAACTGGTCGAGGTTAGATCCATTATTTCAATTGGTGGGTCTAATTCCGACCAGTTCAGATGTGACGTGGACTTTATTTGTATGTGTGTGTGTGTGTGTGTGAGTGTGTGTTTTGTTTCCAGTGAATATATCCCCTTTCTTGGCCATATATATATATATATATATATATATGTGTGTGTGTGTGTGTGACGGGGTGGTAATGTGGTGTCAGAGAAGGTGAAGACAGGTAGAAGGTGTTGTGCAGAAGAGAGCTGCAGCCAGGCAAGGTAGACTCGGGGAGGCAGTGCGCTGGTTTTCTTCTTTTATTTTCTCAATCTTCCAGGCCAGGAGAGTTCTGAATTTGTCTGGCACTCACTCACTCCTTATATTCAGTTCCGCCGAACCGCAAAGCCAGCGCCGTGAAGCGACTCACGAAACCGGCCCTCCGCAAGCCTTGAAGGGCCAAGCTTGTGTTTGTTTGACCAAATTTAGCGGCTTCTGACTTTCGGCTCGGGGAACTAACATAGACATATTATATATCACACAAAACTACAAGAGATGAGCATTTTCTTAAGCTAAACCATTTTCTACAAAAATAATGTAGTTAAAAACTGTAAATAAAAAGAGTCACTGAATGAACGAGCTTTTAACGAGTTCATGTATCATTTTTGTACATTACAACAATTAATACGTCGCGATATGTAATATAATTGTAACAATTAAGTAACTGAATATCCTGAATTTCCAACTATATAAAAATCATCTATAAAATCTGCTTCTAGAGTAAAAATATTTTACATAAAAATTCAAGAGAAAACTCAACGGACAGCTCCCGTGTCGGCACCGCTTGGCGGTGCTTTTGGCACTTGTGATCGACAATGAAATACTTCGTTTAGACCAACTACAACACAATTATACATGCACGATACTAATCAGATTGATAACAGAAATGCAAACATCTGCAAGACACGCTATAAAAATGTCTAGGTATTGTAAAAACATATTTTGCTCAAATCGGCACTGACGAATTCCAATGGCTTGAAGAAGAGATAGTTTTGTGGCGCCGAAATGCCGTGAGACATTTCGTACCATCGCATGCCTGTAACTTAGGTGTAGCCTACACGGAAAGCAGTACACGAGAAGAAGCTTAATCATTTACGTTTTAATGCACAATCTAAATTCCACGGCAACTATACCGAGTTACAGAAAACGAAGGTATTTTGTATGTTTCAACTGAGTGGATTTCGAAGATCGCGCCAAAACTCATTCACATAAATATTAGTTTAAAAATGTTATAGGCTTTCTGGTCAAATGATATCATTATATTTGAGAAGTATGATTGTTCTGAAGTCCCATAACATAAAACTATAATCTCATCTATAAGGAAGTGTTTATAATTTAACAAATTGATGAAAATCATCATACGGTTCCCATGTAAAGGGAGATAACTTGTGACCGATTTACAACTTCCTTAGTAACCTTCGGCGAGTCACAAACGTCGTCTGCTAAGCTGGCCCAACGAAGATCGTAGCCAACCCGGCTACATCCCCCCCTACTCTGTTACAACCAGCGTCCCCGCTGGCACTTTTCATGACTACATAAAAGGGGGCCTAAATCATGCACTAATACACCCATTCAAACCAACGAACACACAATACATTATCTTAAGTGGAAATCCCAAGACACTGAGTTCCAAAAATCGGAAAAATGCAAAATCCGTTAAAATCTCAAACAATAATCAGTAACCCTCGAGGAACGTTATTTTGAGCGCGAACCCTCAGAGTAAGATTTTCACAAAATGTATAACCCACGTCAGGGCAAAACGGTTTGCCCACACTGAATTCTTAAAGGGGCATCATTTTAAATGTAGCCCTTAAAGTTCAGTATATACTTAAAATGCACACGGCAATCCAGTGGGTAGACTCTAGTCAAATGCTCTTGAGGGGCGTTATTTAAAATGCAGTACAGGTTATAAGGGGAGGTGTTGTATTAACAGTGTTCCCAATATCACAAAATAAGTCCCAACAATGTTAATTGTCTGAAATGTATATCGGCATGTTATACACTGACTGTGGGAAAATAGTTGTATAAACACATAATTCCTTTTCATCAGCTTCACATCCGTATTGACTAGAGAGAACCTGAAACAAAATTCCTCAAGGTGAAGTACCTGAAGCGGCCCAGCGAAGACTAGAAAGGAGTTGTCATTTTTTAACAAACGTTTCCTTTGAGTCATTTTTTTTCTCTGTCTCTCTCTTCTTTTTGACCAACTTATTAGCACCAATAAAACATATTTGCAGTTCAGTGAACAGTTTCATCAATACAATTTGATACAATTATCAACCAAAAATAAGTGAGCATTCAACAGCTTTGCTTGGGAAAAAAGTCAATCTTTGAAAAAATTAAACTGCTCAATGACAAAAAAACAAAAGAATAATCCCACACATTGTCCATCATTAACCTATCATGTCTCCTTAAATTTCTAGTGAGACGGCAACTAAGCAAAGTCACTGACCAACGTAAGGAACACCAGATGTGTACCGTGTTACTGGCTTCGTCGCCAGACGCAGAGATCGCCGTGGCGCTGGCGTGGGTGGAGTGACAGCTTGTGCTGGGTTTGGGGCTGCAGTTGGCCTGTAGTGGTCAGCCCTCCCTGGCTCCAGTAGAGGAGCCATCTGTCTGCGCGGTGGGCCACAGATCAGTTCGTCTTCACTGTCTGAGTCAGAGTCAGAGGTGGCTGGAGATGGTGCCTCTGACTGAAAACCATCCTGCAGGTCCAAGGGGGCACTGGCTGGCAGCAGGTCTTTCCGGTTGACTGCTCGTTCAGGACCCCCTGCCAGGGGCTGCACTAAGTAAACATGCAGGCCTTCAAATGGTCTTGAAGTCACACGGTGAAGGTCAGGTCTCCAGAAGTCTTGGATCTTTCTGCGGCCCACACCCCGGTTACGTAGGTAGACGTGGTCACCCACTTGCAGAGGGTGGTCAGAGGCCCTCTTATCTGAAAGCTTGTCTCTCTTCACTGCAGCTTGTTTCAGCTGGTTGTAGGCCTTCTGGTGGGCCTCTTGCAGGCGGAGGCGAAGCTGGTGGACCCAGTCTACAGTGCCAGCAGCAACAGAGGTGGTGTGTCCAAGGAGGCTGTCGACGGGGAGCCTTGGTTGCTGGCCGAACAGCAGAAAATGCGGGGCGAAGCCTGTTGACGCATGAGGGGTGTTGTTGTAGGCCTGCACGAGCTCTGGCAGGTGTACAGGCCACCTGGGCTTCTCCTCTGGGGGCAGCGTGCGCAGGAGGTCGTGCATGGAGCGGTTGAATCTCTTGCACTGGCCGTTCCCTTGTGGATGGTAGGGTGTGGTGTGGGACTTCTTTATGCTGTAGATGGAGCACAATTCTTGGATCAGGCGTGACTCAAAGTCCCTGCCCTGGTCACTGTGGATTCTCTCTGGGACCCCATACCGCTGGAACCATTCATGCACCAGGACCTTGGCGACAGTCACTGCCTCTTGGTTTCTGGTTGGTACTGCTTGTGTAAATTTGGTGAAAACGTCTGTCATAACGAGGACGTTCTCTCTGCCATCACTGGCTGGATCCAGCTTGGTGAAGTCAATGGCCAGGACCTCCAGTGGTCGGGAAGCAAGGAGGTGGCCAGAAGTGGTGTTGAGGGTCGGCCGACGCCCCATCATGCACCTCTGGCAGGAGCTGATGTAGTTCTTGGTGTCCTGGTGCATACCTGGCCAGTAGACTCTGGACTGCAAAAGACTGAGGGTGCGTTCAAAACCTTGGTGGCCCATCTGGTTGTGGAGTGATGCCAGGACATCAGGTCTCATGGCGCTGGGTAGAACCAACTGCTCTATGGGTCCTTGTTGAGGGTCTTGGATGCAGCGATATAGGACACCTTCTTTGCAGGAAAAGCGAGGGTACTGGTCACACAGCACCTTCAGCTTACGGTTTCTACCAGTAGGGGGTTTGGCTGGCCAGTGGTCCAGGACTGGGCCAATGACAGAGTCTTGCTTCTGGAAGAGATGAATTTCTGGAAGGGACTTGGAAGGATAGGTAGGGTCAGACTGGACCTTGGGTTGGACTTCGTTTGGGGCAATGGGGTCAGGTTCAGCCAGGGCCTGTCTTTGGCAGATGGTCTCCTGTGCCATCGCGAGCTGTGGAGGAAGGGATGTAGAGACTGGTGTGGTTGGTGGACACGAAGGGAGTCTGGAGAGAGCATCTGCTGGGTTGGTCTTCCCTGGTCGGTACTGTACTTCGAAGTTGAACTGTGCCAGCTGTGCGGCCCATCTTTGTTCCAGTGCCCCAAGGGCAGCACTGCGGAAGTAGACAAGGGGGTTGTTGTCTGTCAGGACTGTGAATTTGGCACCGAGGAGATAGTCCCTGAATTTTTCAGAAATGGCCCACTTCATCGCCAGGAACTCTAGTTTCATGCTGGAGTAGTTAGCTTTGTTCTTTTCTGTGGGACGAAGGCGGCGGCTCGCGTATGCCAGGACCCGACGTTGCCCGTCTTGATCTTGAGAAATGATGGCGCCAAGTCCATCGTGGCTGGCATCTGTTTCTAGGACGAAGGGCTTGCTGAAGTCAGCGAACCCCAGGACTGGTGCTGTGGTTAAGACAGTCTTCAAGGTGTCAAAGGCAGCTTGGTGGTGATGGTCCCATAGCTTTGAGATGTCAACCGTCCTTTTCTTTTGCGTGCTGCTGGCTTTGGTTACCAAGTCGTGCAGGGGCCCAGCAATCCTTGCAAAGTTCTTAATAAACCGCCGGTAGTAGCTGGCAAATCCCAAGAAGCTGCGGAGCTCTGTCGTGGACTTTGGAATCGGCCATCCCTTGACGACTTCAACTTTGCCTTCTTCGCAGCTTACGCCTTCTGCTGAGATTGTGTGTCCCAGGTATTTTACTTGCCGTCGAAGGAACTGGCACTTGTCAGCCCACAGCTTCAGACCAGTGTCAATGATTCTCTGCAGCAAGCGGTCAAGGCTCTCAAGGTGTTCTTCAAACGTCTTTGAGTACACCAGCAGGTCGTCCAGGTAGACTAGTAGAAACTGGAACAAGAAGTCGGACATTGTGGTTTGCATCAGTCTCTGGAATGTGGCTGGAGCTGTGGACAGGCCCATGGGCATCCTGGTGTACTCAAAGAGGCCAAACGGGGTAGTGAAAGCAGTCTTGTGCTGGTCCTCTGGATGCATTGCTATCTGATGGAATCCTGAGGCCAGGTCAAGGGTGGAGAAATACTGAGACCCGGACAAGGCATCAAAGGATTCCTGGATCCTGGGCAGAGGGAAGGCATCTCCTATGGTTTTGGAGTTGAGGCGACGATAGTCAACGCAGAGGCGGATGCTGCCATCTTTCTTCTTGACGATGACCACAGGAGCTGCATAGGGGCTGTGGCTCTCAGTGATGATACCTCGTGCCAGCAGACCCTTGATGTGCTCTTGAACCTCCTGGAGTTGTTGAGGGGGGATCCTGCGGTATGGTTGAGCAATGGGTGTGTCTCCCACAGTTTTCAGGCGATGGAAAACAGCGTCCGTGTAGCCCATGTCATCATCATTTGCCATAAAGGCTTGGGCTCTTCTGGACAGTAGGTCTTGAAGCTGTCGTCGTTGGCTGGTGATGCCATCAAAATCTGGGCAGGGTATCTGTGCTGGTGGATTAACTGGCTCGGTCCTTCCCTCGCATATAATTAGCTCGTTGATCCCCATGGTGACTTGAGGCCCACGCTTTTCCTCTACCGCTTCAACGGCTTCAAGGATGGCGATGGGGGTTCGTCCTGGCAGGAATACATCCTCTGGGGAGATGTTGGCGACTCTGACGAAACGTGCTGATGGTTCTCTGCTGACCAATGTTGGTATCAGCATCAGGCCATGGGGAAGGGGTTTGGATAGTGGTGAGGCAAGGTGGAATGGGGTATTGGATTGGCTACTGGATATTTTGATAGTAGCTATGGAGTGGGACGGGATACAGTGGCGAGTGGCTACGCAGGCTATGGACACTTGCTGCCTTCTGCTGTCTTTGGCAACGGTCTTCGGGCAGGGGGGAAGATCTGGTGGAGACTTGCTGAAGCAGGGGCCAAGGACATTCATCCCCAGGAGAACCGGCAGTTGCTTTTTGCGGTCCTGCATGAACGGATCCCGGGGTTCCTTGACCACCAGAACTGGAACGTTGGGGCAGAGGGTGTTGAAGACCACGATGTCGACAAGGTAGACGCCGGAATAGGGGACCTCTGCCCCATTCACTGCACGTAGTCTGATGTGGCAGTCTTCCCGTCTCAGGTCTCTCGGGTGCTCAGCTGCCCAGGTCTCAGTGACGGTGGTGACTTCACTGCCAGTGTCTAGAAGGGCAGACACGGGTTTTCCATTGATGCTGATGTCAACCGTGGGACACTGTCCAGCAAGCTTGGTTTTCTTCCGGCCCCCCGTTGCCTGGTTGATGGTGGCAACGGGGGTTAGAAGTTTCCCTGCTGCTCTCGACGTTGCTGGGTGTCTTGCTGGGTCATCTGCCGCCGCCTGTACTGTTGTTTGGCCCTACAGTCTGCCTCTCTGTGGCCTTGGCGCCTGCACCACCAACAGGTGAGGCCCTGTCGTGATTGTCGGGCCCCTGATTGGCGGTTGTCCTGGTGGGGAAGGCTCTGGTTGGTGTTCGAGGCCCAGGGTGGTCCGGCTTGACGTGGTGGGTCAACCTGGTAGGACGCCTGCATGGCAGCGATGGTGGCGTGTTGTTGCTCCTGTAGTTGCTGCTTCAGGGTGGCTGTCTCTGCGGTGAGGGCCGTAATACACTCTTCGAGACGGTGAAGGGTACTGGAATCAGTGGTAATGGCTGCTCCACTGCAGCGTCCAGGACTCCATCTTCTCTCATCCAGCGCTGTGCCTCCTTGGCGACGTCGGCGAA
The DNA here is from genome assembly GCF_041734735.1 of Babylonia areolata. NCBI lineage: Eukaryota > Metazoa > Mollusca > Gastropoda > Neogastropoda > Buccinidae > Babylonia > Babylonia areolata. The sequence goes on along the minus strand of NC_134906.1, from coordinate 14,448,871 downwards.
GGTTATGTCTGGTCTTTCTCTCAGGAATCTTTTCAGGTCCCGTCTGAGTGAGGGAGGATGCAGACCGTTGACAAACGTGTTGCGCAGCATGACAGGTGAGAAGGTGTCGCTGCTGGCAGCGCTGCTGGCAGCGTTCGTCTTCGTCCAGAGGATGCGCAGGGCTGTGGCATACTCTCCCACTGACTCCGCTAGGCCCTGCTGCCTTCTAAAGAAGACCCCAGCAAGAGTGGAGGAGTCACGCTGCTCCCCCCAGTGTTGCTCCAATATGGAGAAAATTTTCGTCTGGGTGTCGACGTCCCCTGCTTCCATGGAGAGGACCTCCTGTCGTGCCCTGCCCTCCAGTGCACTGATGATCCAGCCAGCAGCTGTGGAGTCTGTCATGGGCTGGAGCTGTAGCATCAGGGTGGCTTCCCTTATAAACTCCTCTGCACCCTCATCCCCAGAGAATCTCCGGAGCTTGTGAGGGCGCAGAGTCTGGAGGGGACAATCGCTGGGTCCTGAGTCCATCATTCTTTCCAGGCTGTTTTTTCTTTCTTTCTTCTTCTTCTCAAGCTGTTGTCTTCTTCCTAGGCTGAGGCTCCCTTCTGGATCGTCTTCACCCTGCTCGCAGCACCAGTTGTGACGGGGTGGTAAGGTGGTGTCAGAGAAGGTGAAGACAGGCAGAAGGTGTTGTGCAGAAGAGAGCTGCAGCCAGGCAAGGTAGACTCGGGGAGGCAGTGCGCTGGTTTTCTTCTTTTATTTTCTCAATCTTCCAGGCCAGGAGAGTTCTGAATTTGTCTGGCACTCACTCACTCCTTATATTCAGTTCCGCCGAACCGCAAAGCCAGCGCCGTGAAGCGACTCACGAAACCGGCCCTCCGCAAGCCTTGAAGGGCCAAGCTTGTGTTTGTTTGACCAAATTTAGCGGCTTCTGACTTTCGGCTCGGGGAACTAACATAGACATATTATATATCACACAAAACTACAAGAGATGAGCATTTTCTTAAGCTAAACCATTTTCTACAAAAATAATGTAGTTAAAAACTGTAAATAAAAAGAGTCACTGAATGAACGAGCTTTTAACGAGTTCATGTATCATTTTTGTACATTACAACAATTAATACGTCGCGATATGTAATATAATTGTAACAATTAAGTAACTGAATATCCTGAATTTCCAACTATATAAAAATCATCTATAAAATCTGCTTCTAGAGTAAAAATATTTTACATAAAAATTCAAGAGAAAACTCAACGGACAGCTCCCGTGTCGGCACCGCTTGGCGGTGCTTTTGGCACTTGTGATCGACAATGAAATACTTCGTTTAGACCAACTACAACACAATTATACATGCACGATACTAATCAGATTGATAACAGAAATGCAAACATCTGCAAGACACGCTATAAAAATGTCTAGGTATTGTAAAAACATATTTTGCTCAAATCGGCACTGACGAATTCCAATGGCTTGAAGAAGAGATAGTTTTGTGGCGCCGAAATGCCGTGAGACATTTCGTACCATCGCATGCCTGTAACTTAGGTGTAGCCTACACGGAAAGCAGTACACGAGAAGAAGCTTAATCATTTACGTTTTAATGCACAATCTAAATTCCACGGCAACTATACCGAGTTACAGAAAACGAAGGTATTTTGTATGTTTCAACTGAGTGGATTTCGAAGATCGCGCCAAAACTCATTCACATAAATATTAGTTTAAAAATGTTATAGGCTTTCTGGTCAAATGATATCATTATATTTGAGAAGTATGATTGTTCTGAAGTCCCATAACATAAAACTATAATCTCATCTATAAGGAAGTGTTTATAATTTAACAAATTGATGAAAATCATCATACGGTTCCCATGTAAAGGGAGATAACTTGTGACCGATTTACAACTTCCTTAGTAGTTTCAGTTTTCAGTTTCAGTAGCTCAAGGAGGCGTCACTGCGTTCGGACAAAACCATATACGCTACACCACATCTGCCAAGCAGATGCCTGACCAGCAGCGTAACCCAACGCGCTTAGTCAGGCCTTGAGAAAAAAAAAAAAAAAAAAAAGCCAACAACAACCCCCCCCCCCCCCCCCCGCCCCCCAAACAAAACAAAAAACAACAACAAAAAACAAAAAAACAAAAACAAAAAAAACACGGGGGAATAAATAATAGATAAGCTTGCATAAATAAATAAATAATAATTATAATATAGAAAAAGGTAGTAGTAATAATATTAGTAATACTAATAAAATGATAATAATAAAACATAAATAAATAAATAAGACAACAATGGTGATAAATAAGCGAATAAATGTAAAATATGAAGACACACATTCACACATACATTCCTTAGTAACCTTCGGCGAGTCACAAACGTCGTCTGCTAAGCTGGCCCAACGAAGATCGTAGCCAACCCGGCTACATATATATATATATATATATATATATATATATATATTATTCAGTGGTATAGGGATCACACACACACACACACACACACACATATATATATATATATATATATATATATATATATATATATATATGTCATCAGTCCCTATACCACTGTTCTTACACACAGCACAACACACAAACATACGCGCGGGCGCACGCACGAACACTGACGCACATTTACAACAGGGGAGTGGAACAACTTGACCTGCCTCACATATCATGTCAACTGGCTTCAGGCAAACGGTTCAGAGCCAATACCAGTTGACCCACTCCTGAGCGGAACCCCAACTAACCCCCTCCCCGGCTGTTGCAGTCAATTTCGAGTCAGTCCCAGCAATGTACATGATTATCCAGATGCAGATTCACATATTCAGAATTCTGCCAGTCGGCATTAGATCAACATGGTCAGGTTTAGATCAGGCTGGTCGGATTTAGGTCAGGTACACCAACTTTCTTAACGGCTTATGGAGAACTAAAAATAGGACACAGAAACATGACAGACATTCTACAATCACAGACTGCGACTGGAACCAAACTGATATGCTGTCAGTTGACAGTAATGCCTTGAGAACCAAAATAAGTACACTAGCCGTATAACCCACACGGATGAACAGGGCTTCCTACAAGACCTCAAACATCGTACAGTCAGTTCAAGTTCAAGTGACCAAATCGGTCGGGTTTAGCTCCACCCGGTCGGATTTCGACGGATCAAGCACACCAACGTTTTTTAACGGCTTCTGCAGAACTAAAAATAGCGCATAGAAACACGAGTTGTGTTCAATCACAGACAGTCTGACAAAAGTTACTGAATGTGCGAATCAAATTGGTATGCTGTTAGTCTACAGTATATAAAATTCGTTGAGAACCAAAGCAGATGACTGAACCTACAAGTGCCGATTACGGGTACAACTGATCACTTACCCTTCAGTAAAATAAAGCAGAGTAAGCAAAATAATTAATTGTGCCGCCGATGTCATGGTAGCAGAGCACAATTATACACAAGAATGTGATATCAGTGTCTATGTGCAGAGTCCGAACGCAGTGACGCCTCCTTGAGTGATCGAACCGAAAACAGAGCCGGTCTGTCGACTGCAGCACTGACAAACTTCCTTATTGCGTGCGCAACCAACTGGGTTTTCCCGGGCCGATTTCCGAGGCGGCGTTCGGACAATGATTCACACCACACCACTTATGCCAGGGCCTGACCAGCATCGCAGCTTTGCGTGCATGCATATATAATGTATATATTTGTGTACCTGTCAGACTTGATTTCTTCAGTATATACAACTTATCTCTCGAGAAGTGAACGAGATCATTCCGAAAATTTGGAATCTGTGACAGATTTATGTGTTTGGTTTTCTTTTTTCTTTTCTCTCTCTCTCTTTACACACACACACACACACACACAAATATATATATATCTTAGTATATATAATTATATATATCTTATGTGTGTTCCAGATATTTTTGTTATACTACAAATTATACATGTAGATATCGTATACAGTATACACGTGTCTCAGTCGATATTTTGGTGGTTGTGGTTCTTTACCCCCGTCCGGCTCTGGAGTACAGACTGATACGTCACAGGTCTTTCCTTTGCCTTACATCTTTACAGACTGATACGTCACAGGTCTTTCCTTTGCCTTACATCTTTACCCAGGTCAGGTCAGGTCATTAGATCTGCTACTGGTAACCTGTAATCCAGTACAACCTGTTCAGGGTCGGGTTGCCGGCGACTAAACCGGCACTCCCACCGCTCCCTTCCGGGACTGGTGAGGCGGGTGGCTAGACACCCTTATGGAGATCCATAAAAGGGCGTTGGCTCAGGAGAGCCACCGACGGCCATCTAGCTCCACTGTGCTGTGTGCATGCCACACGCAGTTGGCCCCCGGGGTGTGTCTACCCATGCATGCGAAGTCTGGATCCGGCAGAATCTGCGGAAGAAACCTATCGGTTCAACGGAGAGGAAGGCGGTTACAGCAACGCACTGTGGAGTGCAGAGAGCAAGATGAGACACCGAAAGGATATCTTGGTCATCCACTGCATCCGTGCTCATCCTCCAGTCGTCTCGACTTAGTCTTGCCACTGGAAATTGGTGGACCCGGACGAGAGAGTGAGGTTGACGTTGCGCAACTCCTCTTCACTTTAAACAAACTCATCGCGCAAGTCATCAGTCATCCAAAATGACCTTTCATCCTTCATCATTTCATCACCCCCAAGTCCTGTGGCGACAGGCGAGCGACGAAACGACAGGTGTGGGTACACTGGCAGTCGCAGTCGCAGACCTGCACGCAGGCGGCTCAGGCCATAGGGTCGTTCTTCGTCGACAGGAGCAGCGATGGAGCTCGGCAGCCGTCTGAGCGTCTGAGCAGCCCTCTTTAGGAATGCACTGCTCACCTCCCTGGCATGAGGAAGGGGCTAGAAAAGGTGCCCTAAAAATTGCCTGCTCCATATCACCCTGGCCAGCATACCGCGGCTGGCGGGGACCCTACATCAGCGGTCGAAACAACAAGAAAGAAAAGAAAAAAGCAAGGATCGTTCCTCTCACCATTGGTGCTTGGAACATAAGGACTCTCCTGGACAGAGATAACGCGGACAGACCCCAAAGGAGAACGGCACTAGTTGCATCCGAACTCGCCAGATACAACATTGACATCGCAGCCTTGAGTGAGACTCGGCTTGCAGGTGAAGGCCAGCTCTGTGAACGGGGATCTGGTTACACCTTCTTCTGGAGTGGACGAGGAAGCGAAGAGCGACGTGAGGCTGGCGTTGGTTTTGCAGTAAAAACAGCACTTGTCAGCAAGCTAGCTGGAATCCCAAAGGGAGTCAACGATAGGCTTATGACCATGAAACTCCCACTGGCATCTGGCCAGAAGCACCTCACCATTGTCAGTGCCTACGCCCCAACCATGACCAACCCGGATGAAGTGAAGGCGAAGTTCTACGAGGACCTTCACTCTGTCATTACTGCTATCCCTAAAGCAGACAAGCTCATCATTCTTGGGGACTTCAATGCTAGAGTTGGCTCTGACTACATCTCCTGGGATGGAGTGATTGGAAAGCACGGTGTGGGCCACTGCAACCCAAATGGATTGCTTTTGCTTCAGACCTGTGCAGAGCACGAACTGCTGATAACCAACACAGTTTTCTGCCTCCCTACCCGTAACAGGACGTCATGGATGCACCCTCGCTCAAAGCATTGGCATCTCATCGATTATGTCATCGTCAGGAAAAGGGATAGGCAAGATGTACGTGTAACAAAGACCATGTGTGGCGCCGAGTGTTGGACAGACCATCGCCTTGTAGTCTCGAAGCTGAATATTCGAATCCAGCCCAAGAGACGCCCCCAAGGCCAGAAGGCTCCAAAACGGCTCAACATCGCTAAGCTGAAAAACATCACCATCAAACAGTCCTTTGTGGAGCTGCTGGAAGATCGTCTGGAATCCGCCTCTCTGGACAACCAGAATGTGGAGTCTGACTGGAGGACCCTGCGTGAGCTGATCTATAGTACAGCTTCAGAGACCCTGGGACCCATGTCCAGAAAGCACAAAGACTGGTTTGATGAAAACTGTGATGAAATCAAGCAACTTCTGGATGAGAAACGCCGTCTGCATCAAGCCTACCTGAGCAACCCAAAGTCCACATCAAAAAAGGATGTGTACGATGCCATCCGCAGGACTGTTCAGCAAAAATTACGCCAGATGCAGGATAAGTGGCTGAGTGACAAAGCTGATGAGATCCAGGGATATGCTGACAGGCACGATATGAAGAGGTTCTATGATGCCTTAAAAGAAGTCTACGGCCCCACATCCTCAGGATCATCCCCCCTCCTCAGTGCAGATGGGAATACCTTGATCACCGAGAAGGAGAAAATTCTCGAACGCTGGGCTGAGCACTTCAACAGTGTCTTAAATCGCCCTTCCTCCATAAATGATGAAGCCATAGACCGTCTCCCACAAGTCCCCATCAACGAAGCACTGGACGATCCGCCAACACCTCTTGAGACCCAGAAAGCAATTCGTCTGCTATCCAGTGGCAAAGCACCTGGCTCAGACTCCATACCAGCAGAGGTCTACAAGGATGGAGGCACTGTGCTGACTGAGAAGCTCCATCAGCTGTACTCACTCATGTGGAAAGAAGAGACAATCCCCCAGGATTTCAAAGATGCATCTATCATTCACTTGTACAAGCGAAAGGAGAACCGGCAAGCCTGTGATAACCATCGGGGCATTTCCTTGCTCTCCATCGCAGGCAAGATACTTGCCAGGATCCTACTAAACCGCCTCACAGCACACCTTGACCAAGGTCATTTGCCTGAGAGCCAATGTGGATTCCGGAAAGAGCGCGGAACCACCGACATGGTGTTTGCTGCAAGGCAGCTGCAAGAGAAATGTCAGGAGCAAAATGCTGATCTGTTCTCCACCTATGTCGACCTCACTAAGGCCTTCGACACCGTGAGTAGAGAGGGACTGTGGAAGATCATGGCCAAGTACGGATGCCCTCGGAAATTTATTTCCTTGGTCAGCCAATTCCATGAAGGCATGCAGGCTCGAGTCCAGGACAAAGGCGAAACATCTGCTCCTTTTGCTGTCACAAATGGTGTCAAGCAAGGCTGCGTCCTGGCTCCAACGCTGTTCAGCCTCATGTTCTCTGCAATGCTTACTGATGCCTTCAGAGATGGCGATGTTGGAATTGGCCTAAAGTACCGAACAGATGGTAAGTTGTTTAACCTCAGAAGGCTTCAAGCAAAAACGAAGGTCATGACAGACATCATCAGAGACTTTTTGTTTGCTGATGATTGTGCCCTCAACGCTGGATCTGAAGCTGACATGCAACTCAGCGTTGACAAGTTTGCCACTGCCAGCAGGAACTTTGGCCTTACCATCAGCACGAGGAAAACTGAAGTTCTCCATCAGCCAGCCCCAGGGAAACCCTACGTTGAGCCGAACATCACAGTCAACGGTCAGAGACTCAGTGCGGTGGAGCGGTTCACATACCTTGGCAGCACACTGTCACGAAATGCGACCATCGACGATGAAGTGAACGTCAGGATTGCAAGAGCAAGCGCAACTTTTGGTAGACTCAGTGCAAATGTCTGGAACAGAAGAGGCATTAGTCTTGAGACCAAGCTAAAGGTCTACAGAGCAGTAGTTCTCCCCACACTACTGTACGCCTGCGAAACTTGGACAGTGTACCAACGACATGCCAAGAAGCTGAACCACTTCCACACAACATGCCTCAGGAAGCTACTGAACATCAAGTGGCAAGACAAGACCCCAGACACAGAGGTGCTCGCAAAAGCCACCCTTCCCAGCATCTTCACCATCCTGATGCAGTCCCAGCTTCGCTGGGCTGGACACGTGGCGCGCATGCCAGACCATCGGCTGCCCAAAAGGCTCTTCTATGGCGAGCTGCAACAAGGGAAGAGATCACACGGAGGTCAGAAGAAGCGCTTCAGAGATACTCTGAAAGTCTCTCTGAAAGCGTTTGATATCAACCCTGACTCCTGGGAGGAATCTGCAGTGGACCGTGACAAATGGCGTGCTGCTGTGCACAAAGGCGCCAAGTTGTGCGAGGCCAACAGGACTGCTGCAGCTGTTCAGAAGAGGCAGGCCAGAAAGTCACGGGCAAACAAGCTCCCTGACAATGGTATGCCTGTCTTTGTCTGCCCAAACTGTCAGCGAACATTTCGTGCGCAGATTGGACTATTCAGCCATCTGCGCATTCACAGATAAGATTCATTTGCATCCTCCCCCCCACCCCACCACCACCCTTCCCCCATCCCCCAGCTGGATGACAACGATGGTCATCATCGATCTCGATGGACACACACCACCACATCTTTACGGAGGTGGGGGTGGGGGGAGGATTTGGGGGCAGGGAGGGGGGGGGAGTTGTTATTTTGTCCTTCAGTCCAGGGTGTTAAGGCCCAAAGGTGGCAAAGTTCGGACCTTGACCACCCAAAAGTATTCTCTCTGCATTTTTTTTTCAGGGTGTTTGTATGTACCTGTTCAAAGACCGTGCATCTGAGGTTTTCTATTGCCCCGGAGTGTTGAGGAGAGCTGAAATGACCAACGTGCCTGTATCTTTCTTTTATGTTGTTATGCTGTGCATCAGTCTTCTCTTGGGAGTGTTTTTTGTTTCACTCACATACTGTGTTTTGTTGTACATGCTGTAGAAGAGAATGTTTATAATGTTTGAGCTGTTGCATCTTAGTTTGTGTCTGATACGAAGTGATTCTCTTGTTTGTGACTGTTAAATTTGGTGTTTTCTGCAATATGACCTCTGCAAACCACACAGCGCAAACACTGGTAGACGGTTGAAATGCATCAGGATGTTAACGAATGGAATGGCTGTTGCGCTCTCCTAAAGATTGGGGACTTGGGACTGCTGGCTTCATGTGTTGGCTTGTGAGTGTCATTGCACCGCGAAGCTCGTTGGTCCATCTGAGTAGAGGACTGTCTGTGCGATGTGTGACAATGAAAGACATGGTTGCTATTCTTCATGGACTCGTACTGAGTTCGGGGCACTGGACAGGCATTAATCAAAGTATGCGTTGGCTGCCATAGATGAGTTGTACCCCCCATTCCTTTTAGCTGTATCAGTGTAGAGTGCAGTTCTTTGAAGCGAGATTCAAAGGTCTCGGGACTGAAGCTCAGGCGACGTATCTGATGGAAAGACTCTAGGGCAGATTGTTGATGATATGTCTAGTTTGAGAAGACAGGGAGTGAAGATATGCATGAGCATCACTTGGTTTGCTGTAGAGATCTGGAGTCACCCATTTGGATGACGTGGCCTGTCTAACGAAGGTGGGCTGTGAGGATGATGGTTTTGATGCTTGGGGCCTCTGCTCTGTTCAGGATTTAGAGCAAGGTTTGTGATCTTGTCCTGCCACCGTAAGCCAAGGATTGGCCGCAAGCACTGATGTGGAAGCACTCGAAAAAAAATCTATCTATCCGCTATCTGTGTGTGTGTGTGTGTGTGTGTGTGTGTGTGTGTGTTGTACTCTAGTTTCAGTCAGTCTCATCGGCGTGCACACACACACACGCGCGCGCATACGTGGTAAGTGCACACACAAATAGATTCAAATAGATAAGTTAATAATCAGTAATGTTTTCAAAAGGTATAACGAAGTCCAGTGACAAAAGCGTTAAATTTACGTATTTACCAATCTGTTGAGAAAGGCACAACCTGCACTGCATAGCATTCACGTTACTTTCAATAGATCGATTGCACAGAACTCTCAGGCATACCGTCTTTTCTGCTGTGGAATATTGTCAAAAATATCTAGACATAGATAATCTGCAACAATGCCATCTTTGCTGCAATGACATTTCCAGATGTTCTAAACATCAAAATACATTTGCGCACACACACACTGACGTGCACATGCATATTTTTTCACACAGACATACATTATGCAAATGCAAATGAGACTAAATGATTTTCAAATAAAGTTAATACCTCCACCAGAAGGAAAAAAAGAAAAGACCTTTTAAAGAAAATAATAAACTCGGTGTTCGACAGTTTAAGTTTGAAGAAAGAATGGGAGAAGTCCAAACAATTTAAAACAAAACTTTGTGCGTACATTTCATGGAGTGATCCAATATTTTTTTCTGCTTCAATACCTTTGTATTCAGTATAACTTGTTTGAACAATATATTACCCCCCAAAAAAAAGTATTAAGAAAAGATGTATACAGATTCACAAAGAAAAAATAGAAAAACGAAAAAAAGAAAAACAAAAATTAATAAGAAACCCACAACTTTGAAATCGTAATAACAACCAATTCTGAAGTAAACATGCATGTCAAGATTATAACATGATTCTGATTTTCATGAATAATGATACGGTGAAAGGTTTAAACCATCGAATAATCTGTGTTGATGACAATTACATAAATTCTAAAATAATTTATTAAAGTCTAAACAAATGTGATGGGGTGGTAAGGTGGTGTTAGTGAAGGCGAAGACAGGTAGAAGGTGTTTTGCAGGAGAGAGCCGCAGCCAGGCAAGGTAGACTCGGGAAGGCGGTGCGCTGATTTTCTTCTTTTATTCTCTCATCTTTCCAGACCAGGAGAGTTCTCAGTTCTGTCTGGCACTCGCTCACTCTTTGTATTCAGTTCCGCCGAACTGCAAAGCCAGCGCCGTGAAGGCCCTCCGCGAGCCTTGAGGGGCCAAACTTGTGTTTGTTTGACCAAATTTAGCGGCGTCTGACTTTCGGCTCGGGGAACAAACATAGGCATATTACATATCACACAAAACTGCTCTGAAGAGACGAGCATTTTCTTAGGCCAAACCATTTTCTACAAAAATAATGAAGTTAAAATCTGTAAACAAAAAGAGTCACTAAATGAACCACTGAACTTTTAACGAGTTCGTGTATCATTTCTGTACAAGTTACAACAATCAATACGTCGCGATATGTAATATAATTGTAACGGTTAAGTAACTGAAAATCCTGGATTTCCAACTATATAAAAATCTATAGAATCTGCTTCTAGAGTAAAGATTTTTTATGCCGCCAAAATTCATCTGAGAGAAAACTCAACGGACAGGACCCGCATCGGCACCGCTTGGCGGTGCTTTTGGCACAATTTGAGTGATCGGCAATGAAATACTTCGTTTAAACCGACCAACTACAACCCAGTTATACATGATTGATATGAATCAGATTTATAACAGAAATGCAAACATCTGCAAAACACACAATAAAAATGTCTAGGTATTGTAAAAACATATTTTGCTCAAATCGGCACAGATGAATTCCAATGGCTTGAAGAAGAGATAGTTCTGTGGGACCGAAATGCTGTCAGACATTTCGTACCATCGCATGCCTATAACTTAGGAGTTCACGGAAAGCGATACATGAGAAGGAAGCTTAATCATTTACATTTTACTGCAAATCTAAATTCCACAGCAACTATATTAATTTATAGAAACGATGGTATTTTGTATGTTTTAACTGAGTGGATTTCGAAGATCGCGCCAAAATTCATCAATTTAAATGAGTTATAGACTTTCTGGCCTAATAATATCATTACAGCTAACGAAGACTGAAGTATGACCTGGTCTTTCTGAACGGAGTCCAATAACATAAAAACTATAATCTCATCTATTAGAAACTGTTTATAATTTAACAAATTGATGAAAATCCCTGATAGCCCTATCCTCGAATACGCCAGCACAACATGGGACCCCACCGCCACGAAATGGTCACAGTCGGACACGACTGACTATCATATGTATATGATTGACCCTGGGCATCATCCGGAAGAAGAAGAAAATCATACGGCTCCCTGTAATGGGAGATAACTTGTGACCAATTTTCCAACTTCCTCAGAAACCTTCGGCGAGTCACAAAAGTCGTCTGCTAGGCTGGCCCAGTGAAGATTGTAGCCAACCCGGCTTCACAAATACATCATAAGATTACAGAAACTATAATAACAAATACTCGAGAGAGGCTGTTTGTAGGAAATGGTACATCAATACTATTATTTTCGAATTCCTTTAACATGGGCTGATCACATGAAAACTGCAGTTCATTTCCAAAGATAATCACACAGTTGTCACAGCTGTTTTAACCACATGACTGTGGAGTGGTGGCCTCGTAGTGGTAACGAGTCCGCCTAGGGAGCGAAAAAATTGAGGTGTGGGATTGAATCCCACAGTCACTAGAACTTCCTTCCCCTCCTCCGACCCTTGAGTGGTGGTCTGGATGCTAGTCATTCAGATGAGACGATAAACCATGGTTCCATGTGTGCACGTTATTAAAGAACCCGACGGTAACAAAAGGAAGAAAAATCCCCTCAAATATAATACGTGTGTGCGTGCGCGTAACTGAAGCCTGACTGAATGACAGCTCTACCCAGGTAGGCAGTCTGTCAGTATTGCAAATGTGGGTGCGTGCGTGTGACTGAATACTGACTGAATGACACAGAAAAGAAGGATGAGCAGCAGAGGCAGCTGTAGATGTTAGAACCCATTTTCAGAGGTTATCGACTCTATTTTGAACATTATTTTACTGTGGCTCAATTTTGTGGTGTATTCAGTCACTGGATTAACGTGCCGCCATCTTGCTCTTTCCGTTTCAAGTTGGTCCCGCAAACCATGAAAATGGAAACAAAAAACATGGCGGCTTGAGACGACAAGTGTCGGTTGGGGTTCATGTTATAGGTCATTTCGCGTCGTAGTTGTGCCTGTTTCTTGATTAGAACTGACGGTTGACAACACACAACATGCCATTTGACATATATCTCCATTGCAAAACACGCGAAAATTTTCGTTTGATTTGGTGCAAGAATTTTGGACTCCGTGTTTGTAAAGTGCTTAGAGTTTGGTCTCTGATCAAGGCCGGATCGGCGCTATATAAGTAACAGTAATTATTATCATTGCTCCAGGACTTCTCCACCCGACAACAGCCAGGACACAGCGAGGACCCCCCTCGGACTGCCACCCAGGACTGGACCCCCACAGGACAACAGGACCAACGCTTCGACCACAGCACCCATCACGGAAAAGACCACAGCCACAAACAACCTGACCTTAAGGGCAGATCGCCAACTGGTCGTTAAACTCACCACTACATCTAATCATTGCTGTGTCAAGTTGTGCCATTGGCTCAGAGCGTCACGCACTGCGGCTTCCTGCAGGGAGGGGAAGTAACGGCGGTAGCTGTCCACAATGGCGTCATCACTTTCCAGGACGACCGTGTCTATCTCTCCCCCCTCCTTCTCCATCTTCAGCTGGTTGTTGACCAAGATCACGGCACGCTGACGCGGAAAGGCCATTGCCCGGGGAGAACGATGGAACATAGTGAGCTGCGGAACAGTGAAGATGTCATCGAAGGCGGAGTCAAAGTCCGACAATGTATCGGAAGGCTTCAGTGAAAAGTAGTAAAACCTCCTGCACTTGCCCACAATGAAATCCAAACCCCGTACGGGAGGATCGTTACGTTTCACCGTGTCTCCCTTGCCGTGCATACGCAAAAACTTCCCCTCGTGGAGGATGTATTTGTACTCCAGGAAGGAGTCCACGTACACGGGGGACTCTTCATCAAAGTCCAGAGAAACCGCTCTGAACGTCGGAAAGCCAACCCCGCACTCCACAACGTGAACATCACCCTTCTTCTCCAGATCGTTGACGATGACGAGAATATGGTTGTCAGGAGTTCCCACCGTGGTAGTGCAGGTAGCAGAACACAGCTGAGCAGAAAGGCCCACAGCTCGGAGCAGACCCCAGGCGAAGACATTGATGCTGTAACACACGCCGCCTCTTCCCGCAATACACTCCTCTTTGATGACATCAGCACTCGGACGCTTCCTCTTCTCTAGTGGTATGGCCATTAGCGTGATGCTCTGAAAGGTCACGTTGGACTGTACCGACAGGATAATCTCCTTCAGGAGATGTTTTTTGAGGCTGTTGTCATGGAAACGTTCCTGGACTCTCTCCACTCCCCACCTATCTTGAAGAAAGGAGACTGCTTCTTCAGAGGTGAACATGGCTGGCTGGTTCTCAAGGACTGGATGTTGAACACTGCGGAGACAGAAACAACAGAGTCGCCATCAACAAGTTCCAGCAGTCACCTGTGATCTATGTACATCAAGATGATAGAACACTGCCAATACAGAGTCCATGGGGGTGTGGGTTCGAATCCCGCTCTCGCCCTTTCTCCCAAGTTTGACTGGAAAATCATATTGAGCGTCGAGTCTTTTGGATGAGACGATAAACTGAGGTCCTGTGTGCAGCACTCACTTGGCACACTGAAAAAGAACCCATGGCAATGAGAGTGTATTTGTATTTGTACTTCTTTTTATCACAACAGATTTCTCTGTGTAAAATTCGGGCTGCTGTTCCCAGAGAGAGCACGTCGCTACACTACAGCGCCACCCATTTTTTTGTTATTTTTTCCTGCGTTCAGTTTTATTTGTTTTCCCTATCGAAGTGGATTTTTCTACAGAATTTTGCCAGGAACAACCCTTTTGTTGTTGTGGGTTCTTTTACGTGCGCTAAGTGCATGCTGCACATGGGACCTCGGTTTATCGTCTCATCCAAATGACTAGCATCCAGACCACCACTCAAGGTCTAGTGGAGGGGGAGAAAATATCAGTGGCTGAGCCATGATTCGAACGAGCACGCCAGATTTTCTCGCATCCTAGGCGGATGTGTTACCTCTAGGCCATCACTCCACATGGCAAAATTATGTCCTCTGGCAAAATTATGTAAAAAGAAATCCACTCTGATAGGTACACAAATATATAAGCATGCACTCAAGGCCTGACAAGCATGCTGGGTTATGCTTCTGTCAGGCCTCCTTGAGAAACTGAAACTGAAACTGATAGAACACTGGTCCAGGGTCACATGAAATTGAGGTGGTAAGATGAAGCATGCATATATATGTATCTGTGTGTTGCAGTATCCTTGCGAATGCTGGTGTTTGCCAAGAGATAGAATACAAAATGCAAAAAAAAAGAAAAACTTTTTTTTTTAAAGAAGAAGAAAGAAATGAAAACAGAAAGAAAGGCGGATAATGCTGATGGAACAAAAATGAAAAAAGGAAAAAAAAAACACACACACACACACACACAAAAAACACAGTATACTTTCAGGAAAGCTGTAGCTTTTCTGCTCATTGCAGGCACCCTTTGATTCCTTCTCTCAAAAAGGGAAAATGAATTAATAAATAAGTAAGTGAATAAAGAGATAAATAAAGTTCCAGCAAAATCTGCAACAAAGCATTGAGACTCAGTCGACACCAAACAAAAAACCAGAAGACCACAGCCACCAACATTTCAGAAGTGTGTGTGTAAAGAAAACGCACAGAAACCATGACCCAGACACTACAGTCAAAATTTATGCTGCTAACAGACTGTAAACCAGAATACACAAACCATGAGCAAAAGTTGACAGGCTATGAACAAAGCATCACTATTCATAAGAAAACAAAATGGAAACACCCAAGTATGAACAAAAACATTCAAACACTATGACCTAGACTCAGTTTAAAAGTAGAATATTTTCTGCATTGAACAGTGAATTTTTATTATTTACATTTATGTGTATGTGTGCAGCTGTCTGTTTTTCTGAACATGCATTAGACTTAAATCTGTGTTGTAGTAGCCATAATGTTACGTCTTTCCACTCAAAGTGATATCAGATGGAAATAACAACAACAATGACAACAACAACAACAACAAAAAGAGTCTCGGTGTGTGTTTGTGTGTGTGACAGAGAGAGAGGCTTTTAAATCTGCAAACACAGACACACACACAATAAACTCATACACTATTTGTAACTCTGACAAAATTTGGCACGCGTGCATGCGCGCGCACACACTGTTTGCAACACTGTCAAAATAATATAATCCAAAATGTTTTCTTTGGCCTTTCTGTTTATCTGTATCACTGTTATTCTCGTGGTCTGTGACAGGGACAAAAAGTCAGAAACAGCAACACAGTTAGTCAGAAGAACAGAGACAGGCAGACAGCACAGAGAAATAAAGAGAGTGAGAGAGAACTCTAGGTTTTAAGGTACATCAGCCTTGGGCCATAATACAACAGAGGGAGAGAGAGAGACTTCAGAAATGAAAAAGCAAACTCACGAACAATTCCCATACATAAAAGTCCAGCTAGAATTTGATTTTTCCATTTACAAAAAATAAGAAAAACACAGACATGATACAGCCTCATTACAGCTGGTCTTCTTGACAGCGCACAATTATTCAACTTTACAATAAAGCGGACAAAAATTAACACTGAAATTTCACAACCACTGGTTACCTGGGATTGAGCATCTGCATACTTTGATACCTTTTCTTTCCTCCTTTTTCATACATTCACATCAGTTGATGAACTACTACTACTAACAGTTATAATAATATATATAATAATATAATATATTATATTATAATAATATATTGTACCTACATGGCACAAACTCCTGATATAGTGGGCTCTAAGTGCATCCCATAAAACAATATGTGGTATATAAAACGAACATTGTGGCATACAACAGCACATGAATCACACACACACACACACACACACACAAGTACACCAATCAATGACAGACAGCAAACATGAATCATCAAATCAGGAGAAAAAAAAGTATATCACACACACACACACACACACACACACACATGTTAAATACATGTCATATCAGAACAAATAAATAAAGAAACATTACCATCTCAGTTCTTAACATGCCAACATTGGCCAGCACATCGATAAGTAAAATTCAATACATATCAACTCAGTCATTCTACCATGTACACCCTCTGCCCCCTCCCTTCCCACCCCTTTAACTAATCTTGATGTTTTCTCATAACTTCTATGCCTGTCCTTGATTTCAAAGAACCACAAAGCAGTGCACGCATTTTCCATCATGTTAATTACATTTCTCTCTGTGGATACTGAAGAAGAGAAAAACAAAAAAACATCCTACATCTCTTTGAGTTTTATCACATAATATAATGCTTTGAAGCTTTTGTCAAAGAGAAAACAAACAAAATTAATTGGCTTACCAACTTTTGAGTTTTCAACACATGTAAATAAAAAAGATTATTAAAAAAAAAAAAAAAAAAAAAAAATCTTATTCACACACACACACAAGCCTACCAGAATACACTGCAGTCATTCATAGTATTTGCTCATCACAACAGAACATGCAAAATTGAAATGCAGCAAACATGGCGTGGACTTTTAACTTCAGCAGAAACAACCTGGTAAGTACTTAACTGCTTTGCAAAACGTGTCATCAACACCTGGAATAACCTGCCAGACCATGTATTTACTGCACAAACAGTCAACACTTGACTGGATGCCCGCTGGGCAAACTTACCGACAATATACAATCCTGCTTGCTATGATAGATGGGATAGTAAGACCTGTACTGCCACACATGCAAGAAGTAATCCAAATCCTGATGGTGAACAGGCCTTAAATTAGGCCTCAAGCACAAGTTGAAGTACAAGTTCAAGTAAACTGGTGAAAACTTGTTTTACTGGCTGTAAAAGTATGACAAATAAAATCTAACAAGAATAACATCTGTTGTTGAGAGTTAGTCATTTCTCAGTGAGTTATATACAGGGTTCATAAAAAGTTAAGAACCACATGGGAGCTTGCAGTTTTCTTCTTGGTGGCATGGTGAAATGTTAATTCCCGGCAGACAGCGGTGTGTGCAGCCAGTGTCATGAACACCACTCATAACCAGGTGTGCTTTCTTGCATGTACACATTCTCTTTTTTTCTTTTTCTTTTTTTACAATGAAAACCACAGCTATGGTTTATAAATCACTGAATAACTGTCGATTTTGGACTGAAATATTGATTTTTTTTTTTAACATATTTTCCGAGCTGTTCATACCTGAAACAGCCTTTTGCACATTCAGTGAGAGTTAAGTAGTAGACCCAATGCAGCCTTCATAATTCAAACCTTTGAAAACATTCATGCTTTAGTTTTATGAAGTGGTCCACAACTTTTTGTGAAGCCTACATACAGCGAGATACAGTGACAGGAAATTAGAAATGTGCACAGCTGTGACAAATCCTGGTCATTGGAGGTGAGGTTAATTGTCCTCACAGGTGTCAGTCACACCTGTTTGGGATTTGAAACTATCCTCTATGATTTAAATGACCGCAAACAAAACATCTAAGGGCACACTGAGAAATAGACAAGTATGTTTCACACTGTAATTAAACACACACATGAATCAATACAAATAAAAAAAGGAGATTAAAGGTTAAGGGTCCCATAGCCTTTTATGCCCACTGGGGCACAATAGCAGACTGGTTAAAGTGTTGGACTTTCAATCGGAGAGTCCCAGGCTCCAATCTTGGTGACGGCGCCTGGTAGGCAAAGGGTGGAGATTTTTCAGATCTCCCAGGTCAACATATGTGCAGACCTGCTAGTGCCTGAACCCCTTCATGTGTATATGCAAGCAGAAGATCAAATATGCACGTCAAAAATCCAGTAATCCATGTCAGCGATCAGTGGGTTATGGAAACAAGAACATACCCAGTATGCACACCCCTGAAAACAGAGTATGGCTGCCAACATGGTGGGGTAAATAAACAAAATGGTCATACACGTAAAATGTTAAATGTCTGTCTGAGTGTGTATGCGTGCGTGCCTGAAATGTGATTGAATGACACAGGAAACGAATGATGAGCGCCCAGTGGCAGCCATCAGTTGGCTCTACCCAGGTAGGGAAGCCTGTTGTGCAAATGACACCGTGTTTGTAAAGCGCTTAGAGCTTGGTCTTCAACTGAGGATAGGCGCTATATAAGTATCCACATCAATCAAACAATCAATCAATCAATCATCCACTGTATCAAGAGCCTGTCACAGGAAGGCGGGGCACAATCCTTTCCTTCCATCATTTTAACCTTCCCCAGCCAGTCAGGTACCCATTCACACATGGATGGGGTGAGGAAAATCAGAGTAAAGTGCATTTCTCAAGTACACAACCCCATGCTGAAAGAGGGACTCATCACTGGTGAACACTGGATCAAAATCTGAACACCTAAACAGCTCTGTCATGGTGCCTCCAGGAATCAATACCTAAACCATTTGGGAAATCAAAAGGAGGGTGACATTTAATTTTTTTGTTTTGTTTGGAGGCAAAGAGAATTTCCTGTTTTTTGTCTTTAAAACCTGTTTTTATTCATGAATGAAACTGTTGTCAATTTTTTAATTGAAAAAAAAAGTATGTTTGAAACTACATCAAAGGTGGGGGGGGGGGGGGGAGTGGGAGTACAATGATATGAATTATATATAGGCCTGTTCCTAGTGAAGAAATAAAAACATGGGTATTCAGCACACTGGAAACATAACTATTAGTTCCCAACACAATTTAAGAATCAGTCATTTTCATTCTGCCTCACTACTTTTCCAACCACACCCCCTTCCCCACTTACCAGTAAACTTCTCAGATTGTAAAAGATACATCAGTTATACATATCAGAAATATGATGATGGGTGCAAAAGCCAAATGCTTGATAGTGGCAGACTTTCAAAATTAGGATAATTAATTTGATCCCAGTATATTTGATGTATTTTGTATTTGTAACTGATGCCTGGTGGATTAAGGGTGGAAATCAATTTTTTCCGATCTTACAGGATACCATTTTTGCAGACCTGCTACTATCTTCATTACTATATCATTTTGAGCATAAGCCTGCAAAGTACAAAATGTGTGTGTGTGCATATGGATATATGCATGTATGCAAGGGTGTGTGTGTGTGAGTGCTTGCTTGTAGTCATACAGCTGTGTGTGTCTCTGCACATGTGTAAGTGAGTGCTTGTGCGTAATAAATGTGCACAACTTTATATAAAGTACAAAATGTGTGTGTGTGCATATGGATATATGCATGTATGCAAGGGTGTGTGTGTGAGTGCTTGCTTGTAGTCATACAGCTGTGTGTGTCTCTGCACATGTGTAAGTGAGTGCTTGTGCGTAATAAATGTGCACAACTTTATTATGTCTTCTCTGTCCGGGGTAACAACAAGTGTTTTCCCTAAGACTGCTGTGTCAAGCTGTGCCATTGGTTCAGAGCAGCACGCACTGTGGCTTCCTGAAGTACGGGGAAGTAGCGGTGGTAGCTGTCCACAATGGTGTCATCGCCTTCCAGAAGAGTTGTTTCTATCTCTCCGGATCCGTCGTCTTTCTCCAACATCAGTCGATTGTTGACAAGGATCACAGCATGCAGGTTCGGAAAAGCCAGTGCCCTGGGGGAGTGGTCAAAGGGTGTGGCGTATGGAACGGTGAACACTTTGTCAAAGGGTCCATCAAAATCTGACAAGTCATCGGAAGGCTCTAAGGAAAAGGAGTAAAACCTCCTCCACTTGCCCACAATGAAATCCAAGCCTTCAATGGGAGGGTCGTTGCGCTTGATAAAGTCTCCTTTGCCATGCATGCGCAAGTACTTCCCCTCATGACGGATGTACTTGTATTCCAAAAAGGAATCGGTGTACACAGGAGTCTCTTCTTGGAAGTTGAGAGAAACGGACCTGAATGTCGGAAAGCCAAAGCCGCATTCCACCACATGAAGATCACCTTTCTTTTCAAGGTCGTATACGAGGACCACCACGTGGTTGTTCGGACTGGTGACAGCAGACGTGCATGTGGCTGGACACAGACAAGCTCTGAAGCCAATGCCCTGAAGCAAGCCCCAGGCAAAGACATTCAGGTTGTAACACAGTCCTCCAATCCCAGCCATGCATTCCTTTTTGATGATGTCCATAGTGGGACGTTTCCTGCTGGCAGGCGGGGTGGCCATCAAAGTGATGCTTTGGAAAGGAATTCGGACCTGTACCTTCCTGACAACCTCATCTAGCAGACTTTTCCTGCTGCCGGCATCATAGAAACGGTCCTGCACTCTCTCCACCCCCCACTTCTCCTGCAGAAAGGAGACTGCCTCTTGTGTGCTGAACATGGCCTGCCTGCCAGACTCACTGGTCTGTAGAAATGATGCTGTTGAGAGAAGAAAGGAACATAACTCAAAGGTACACATATGGGGTTTTGTTTGTTTGTATCTCAAGTTGTGATTGAACACACAGACTATGCTTGACAGTCAGTTGTTTGGCACATGTATGTTTTATATACCAAGAGTATCCGTTCAAACAAAGCCTAAAACAGACCAATTCCAAGACACATTTGACACAAGAGATAATGAAGCACACCACAGAACTCCCAAGACAAACAACATGAGTTGTGCTGTGGTCACCAGCCATTGCCATTTCCCCAAGATCTGTTGGCTCCTGATGAAAGCAATAATATAATATGCACAATAAGACTTAATCATGCAGAATGTGCAACTGTTGCAGTCCCAATGAAAACACTATCACTACCTGTCAATGCATCTGAGCAAACTTTTGGATAAAACATACTGGCTACGACTAAGGTAGATAATGCAAATGAAAGCAAGACACATGCACAACTGCACAATCACTTGCATGCACACAAAAAAGTGAGATAAATGCCTGGAGATAAGTGGGTTCTGTCTGTTTATTTCAGATTTTAAAAACATTGAGTGACTGACCTGCTTGATTATTGACTTTGTTTCTTGAGTCAGTGGGCTGCATCTTCCACATTTACTTGTATCTTTGAGTGGGATTTTATGTCCTGACAATTTTTATCCCAACAGGTAGGCAGCAATACTCTGTTTTCAGGGGTGAGCATGTTGGGTAAGTTCATCCATGTTTCCATAACCTACTAAATGCTGACATGAATTTCAGGATTTTAAGTGCAGCTGCTGGATATGTGCACATATAAAGGAGATTAAGGCACTAGCAGATCTGCACAGATGTTGACCTGGAAAATTTCTAATTTTCCACCTTTAACCCACAAGACACCAATACCAGGATCAAAACAAAGACCCTGGGATCAGAAATCCAGTGCTTTAACCATTCAGCTGTTGTGTCTGGTGCCCCACAACTACATATCATTCAGCCTGGTGTCAGGCTGCTACTGGATCAAGACTTCCACTGGATCAGCTTGATAGCAGGTTACGTATTGGACACAGGTTGTAAATAATGTTTATTTCCCTTTCCCTTTCCTAGGCTCTATGTGGGACTGTACTTTGCACACATTCTTGCTCAAACTGAGCACTGACTTAGCTCCCTTGGTCAAAATTGAAAGTTCATGATAGGATTGGGGTCTAAAAAGAAAATGGGGAAAAACATTCTGTTGATAATTCATCATGACACATTATCAAACTGCAGGATTTGGTCTAATAGCCTATTTGGGTCCTAGCCAAGTTAAACAAATAAGTAGAACCACCTACCCACTTGACTCAATATGTCTGTTCTGACAACAGATAAGCACTTTACAAATAATCTTGTCTTCATATCATCTGTGAATAATAAACACTGTACAAAATATCTGAACAATACAATGTGTTAGAACCCAAAGCATGTTATTCGAGATTCACTTGAATCAGGGTCATAGTGAAAACAAGTGCAATCAGAAGGGTTACCCAAAGCATGCAAAGTCCCATGGTTGTGTTCAAAGAAAAATGTTTTGTATTCTGATGTTTTCCATGGCTGTGGTAAAAGGCTTTGCCTTTTGAGTTTTCTCTGGATTTGTATCTTCTTCTTTGTACGTGGTGTGCAACTCCCACATTCACTCTCATGTACATGAGTGGGCTTTTATGTTTATGTCCATTTTTACCCTGACAGTAGGCAGCCATACTCCCTTTTCGAGGGTGGATGTGTGTGTGTTTTTTTTATTCTCTACCAAAGACTATGAACTTATGTACATTGTAAAACAACATCAGGACATGTGAAAGTTCTGAAGAAATTTCATGTGCAAGTTGTTCACTTTCCATGTCGTCTTATATGTATATATAAAGCATGTGATTATACTTTATATATACATATCATTATCATAGGTGCACATACAAACATTTTTTTTTAACATTCTTCATAGAGATCCTGTTCTATCTCCCTCACGTTGATTATGACCTTCATCAAGTTGAGGATTACTTCATCCTGTAGTAGTAGTAGTAGTAGTGTAGGGACTGGCATTTGACTGCCTAGGTCTCACGGCCTTTTTTATGTCTCCTTCAACATCGGTCTCCTTTTATTTGTGGGATACACATATGTTTTCTTTACAAGTACTGTAAACCACTCGTCAAAGTCAATAAATTTTTCTTTTAAACTGATGTTCATGTCAAGGAGATTTTTGAACACATTCGTATTTTGTGCAAGTTTAGTTTCAATAGCTAGTGCATTCCATATTTGTGCAATTCTATTAGCTGATGAATTTTTCCTTAGGTTAGTATTACAGTGCTCTTAACAAATTTTCATCATTGAATTTCTTGTACTGTCATATTCTGACATTCTAAAAATATTATTCACATTGACTTCATTATAGCAATTTAACATTTTGTATTGAATCCCCTCTTAGCCTTCTACCCTTTAATGAATGCAGATTTAAGTATATAAGTCTCTGTTGATAGCTCACAGATTTGCATTCTTTTAATAACTTAGTTGCTCTTCTTTGTACCCTTTCTTTAGCTATAGATTGTCTCTTGAGGTGTGGGTGCCACACAATATTACCATATTCCACTTGTGATCTAACCAATGCTTTATACAGTTTAAGAAATATATCTTTATCTAAATTAGTAAATAGGTAAATGTTCTCTTGATTATTCCTATCATCTGGTTGGCTTTATTTATTATATTCTGTATATATATATATATATATATATATATATATATATATATATATATATATATATCATGTTCTCTTGATTATTCTTATCATCTGGTTGGCTTTATTTATTATATTCTGTATATATATACGTCAAATGATAGTTTATTATCGAAAATTATGCCAAGGTCTTTCTCACTTTGACATTTCTCAATGTCCTGTGTGGTGTCTTCCATTATCATATGGTATTTGTTTTCTGGATTTTTCCTTCCCACGTGCATTACTTTACACTTTGATACGTTAAATTATAGAGTTCCATCTATCAGTCCAGTCCTGTAACTTATATAAGTCCTTTTGTAGTGTAGTACTATTTTGTGTATTGCCGTAAGGTTTAGTATCATCTGCAAATATTTTGCAATCGCTTTCTATACTTTCAGGGAGGTCATTTATGTATATTGTAAAAAGCACTATGCCAAGTATGCTACCTTGTGGTATACCACTAGCAACATTTTCATTTGTTGACATTTTTTCTCCAAATCTAACAACCTGTGTTCTTTCTGTCCAGTTCAATAAGCTTCCAGTAATACCATATGAAGCAAATTTTAATAAAGTCTTTGATGTGGTACAGAGTCAAATGCTTTTCTAAAGTCTAAATAAAATATGTCTACAGGTTTACCCATATCTATCATTTTTGTGAGATCTTCAATTACTTCTAGGATCTGTGTTGTACGCGATCTTCTCTGTCTAAAACCATGCTGACAGTCTACATACAGGTTGTTTGTTGTCATGTGTGATACTATAGCATCCCTGATGAAAGACTCCAAGATCTTACACACAAGTCAAGCTCACTGGTCTGTAGTTTCCTGGTTCATGTTTTGACCCTTTTTTTATATCCCTTTTTTTTATATATAGCTGTTACCTCAGCCATTTTCCAATCTGTCGGTAGGCAAGCAGATTCAAGTGATTATTATAAATCATACTCAAAGGTAGAGCTAACTCTCTGCTCAATTCCTTTACTATTCTTGAGGGTATTTTCTCTGGCCCTTGTGCTTTGTAGGGGTCTAAGGCATGCAACTTTTTTTCTACTGCCAATGGAGTGACTCTTAAGTCACAAATATTAACATTTCCCGACCTGGAGCTTTCTCCAAGGTCGGGTAAATTTGTCAAGGCCTCTTAAGTATACACACTTGAAAAGAATTTATTAAGTGTTTCTGCTTTTTCTAGATCGTTTTCTGCTACGCTTCCATCTTCTTTTTTCAGTACCCCTATTCCTGTACTAAGTTTCGTTTTTTCTTGCACATATTTCCAAAATATTTTAGGACTTTGCTTACATTTTTTGGCTAAATTTATTTCATAATCTTTTTTTTAGCTTTTTTAATGATTTTGCAGCATGTATTCCTTACTTTGATTTAGCATAAGTAGGAGTGAACTGACTTAGTTCTTAAGAAATGCTTATACAATTTATATTTCTTTCTGATGATTCTCATTATTTGGTTTGATTTTTTTCTCCTGTCTATTTGACACTTTTGGTATATATATATATGCATAGTTTTGTGAAGTATACTCTTTAAGTCATTCCAATACTGGTTCACGTCTTTTCCATCCCAATCCATTGATGCCCAGTCCACTTTATTTGTCATTTCTCTCATTCCATAAAAGTTTCCCTTTTTTAAATCAAATTTATACTTTTTTCTGCTTTTTCCTTCACCAATGAAATGTGGAACTGAAAAACCAACATATCATGGTCACTTTTTCCCAGGGGATCTAGGTGGTTGATATCTGATAACAAATTGTTTTTATTTACTATTACCAGATCCACAATATTTGTATTTGTATTTGTATTTTGTATTTGTATTTGTATTTCTTTTTATCACAACAGATTTCTCTGTATGAAATTTGGGCTGCTCTCCCCAGGGAGAGCGTGTCCCTACACTACAGCACCACCCATTTTTTTGTATTTTTTCCTGCGTTCAGTTTTATTTGTTTTTCCTATCGAAGTGGATTTTTCTACAGAATTTTGCCAGGAACAACCCTTTTGTTGCCATGGGTTCTTTTACGTGAGCTAAGTGCATGCTGCACACAGGACCTCGGTTTATCATCTCATCCAAATGACTAGCGTCCAGACCACCACTCAGGGTCTAGTGGAGGGGGAGAAAATATCGGTGGCTGAGCCGTGATTCAAACCAGCGCACTCAGATTCTCTCACCTCCTAGGCGGACGCGTTACCTCTAGGCCATCACTCCAGAATACTGGGTTTTTGACCCGGTTTAGTTCTTGTTAGTTTTGACACCTTTTATATCAGGAATGCATCAACATTCAATAAATTTATTGTCTGAAGGGCCTGTCCACGTACCATCCCACTGTATAGCTGGATAATTAAAATCTCCCATAATACATACTTTGTTGAATTTTGTTATTTCTTTGGACTTTAAGAGTTAAAATAATCTTTCTGTGTTTTGTTCTGATGAATGTGGACTTTTGTATATACACCCAATTAAAACTCTCTCATCATTCGCACTTTCAAATTTGCACCATACACTTTCTTCAAAAGTAAAATTTGTTAATGTAGGACATTCTTGCACTTTTAAGGATTTGTGTATATACAGGGCCACACCTCTCTTTTCATTGGTATTAGTAAATATATCATAATTTGGGATATTACAGTGCACTTTAATATTGAATCAATTGTTCTGGTTTTTGGAATTGTTTCTGTGAATCCAATAACTTGTGGTTTTATTTCACCTACTCTTATCTTGAGTTCCTCTACCTTATTGGAGAGGGTATCTACATTCCTATACAAGAGAACACAATCACAGGAAAATTGAAAGTCTTTAAAATTATTACAGTCTGTTTTACATTGTCAGGTTGCAGTCACTCGACATCTGTCCTGGTCTGTTTTCCCTTCACCTTGTCGGACAATGTCTGGTCCTCAACTTTTGTCTTTTTGACTATTTGGCCATTTCTGATAATTAAATCCTTCTCCCCTTTGGCCATTCTTTCTTTTTTCTCTGTCAGTAGATCCTTGAATTTTTGTCTTTCTATTGGTGTCATGTCATTGTTTATGTACACCCTTTTCTTAGGGTCACTGATTCCCTGATTTGTCATTGTTGCTTTTTTCATTTCTCCTTTTCTACTTTCTGTGGTCACAGTCACTTTCAACATTCTAGGTCCCCCCTTGTTTTCCCAACCTGACTGGGTTTGTCACTTCTCTTTTATCCACTGTCACTTGGCATTTTACCATTATTTTCATGATTTCTTCTATGTCATCTTCTTTCCTTTCTTCTGTACTAGTCTTGTCACTTTCTTTCAGACTGACAATCACAATGCATGTTGTTTTTTCTCTTCTTTTTTTCATCTCTTTCTGCGAGGGCTTCTGTCAGTTTTCTATCCAAAATTTCTTTTATTTTTTCTCCTGTTCTCCCCCCGAATGAGCTCTGTTCCTAGCTCACTGTTCAGATTCAGTGACCTACTCACAGATCAGCATCAGCGCGGCAGCAGTCAGTCACATGTACTATACCGCGCTGAACGCTTTCCTCTGGCGACCCCTTATACCGCGCTTGCGTAACCTTCGCCTGTGCTTGCCTTGCGACTCTATGTAAGGCGCTCTCGCACAGGCAGAAGTAATAAAAATATTCGATTATGAACATTAAAAATCAAAATCTACCCATGTTCCCGCCCCCCTATAGTGGCCAACTTTATATCAGTGTGATCAGTATGATTTATTCTATTTTATCGAAAAACAGCAGACAGCAGACCGACATGGTAATCCTGGACTTCTCCAAAGCCTTTGACAAGGTCCCCCACAAACGCCTCCTCCGTAAGCTAGACCATTATGGTATACGAGGATCGACGTTAGACTGGATCAAGGCATACCTTTCTGACCGCACCCAAATCGTCGTAGTTGACGGCGAAAAATCTGAGCCAGCACCTGTCATCAGCGGAGTCCCACAGGGGACAGTTCTAGGCCCCATCCTATTTCTGATTTACATCAACGATCTGCCTCAGAACATCAAGGCCAATATTAGATTGTTCGCTGATGACTGTATAGTCTACTCCACCATCAAGACAATCCAAGACTGTAAAATGCTCCAATGAGACCTCAACACCCTGTCTGACTGGGAACAGCGTTGGGGAATGGAATTCCACCCAGAAAAATGTAATGTCCTTACCTGTACAACATCAAGGAACCCCATCAGCTACAACTACAAATTAAAAGGACACACCCTCGAGCATGTTGACAGCGCAAAATATCTCGCCGTCGACATAAGAAATGATCTAAACTGGAAAGAACATGTTACAAGAGTCACCAACAAAGCCAATAGCATGGTAGGCTTCCTAAAAAGGAATCTAAAAACATCCAATAAAACCACCAAAGCCAATGCCTACCAAACTCTTGTACGCCCGCACCTGGAGTATTGTTCATCAGTCTGGAGCCCGTACAAAGAAGGTCAAAAGAACAAGATTGAAATGGTGCAAAGAAGAGCAGCACGTTATGTACACAGTGACTACGGGCGGACCAGCAGCGTAACACACATGCTGCAAGAACTAGGATGGGAATCCCTCGAATCACGGCGGAACAGACAAAGGCTGACCCTGATGTATAAAATGGTCAACGGTATTGTAGACATCCCTCCAGACAAATTTCTCAAGAAAGGATCCGGCAGAACAAGATCAAATCATCGACACAAATTTGTCCATCTTAGCTCCTCCTCTGACCCTTATAAATACAGTTTTTTCCCATCAACCATCCCCGTCTGGAACTCCCTGCCTGCAACAGCAGCAGAGGCTCCCTCCTTGGCAGCTTTCAAGAGGGAGCTGAACAAGATCACAGTTTAGTCACCACCACCCCTTTTTCTTTTCTTTTTTTCTTTTTTTTTTCCGGAGGGACGCTGCGAGTGACGGTGGGAGAGAGTATGTATACATGCTCTTTCTCATTGTCACCCCCTCCGGAGGAAAAGATAGGTCTAATTAGGTTTTAGCTAGGTATTTACGCCTCTGCGCACACAGGTCATTAATAGTCAGTAATGACGGCTGACCTACCAATTTGAAGATTGAAGATTGAAAGAACGGTTTTGTTGCAGAGATTTTGACCAAACGCAAATTTTAATCTAAATTTCCTGGCCTATACCTACTCTACTATTTAGATCTTCTGGCAGCGGTCCAGATGAGAACTAACACAGGCTCTCGAAGTGGTCGAGGTAAAATCTTCAAAGAAACTGACAACAGGATCTGAGGAATAACAAAAGTTTTAACCTGAAAAGTAACTGACCTGGTTTGAACCTTCTCTCTCGCTTCCAAGCAGACGAATGAAAAGTCAGGGGAGAGGACTCTGAATAAATGACGGTGCTGATTTTTTTAGCCAATAGACTTATCACACTGAAAACAGTGCCGAACTGTTGAGTCAAGACGCAACATGGCTGCTTGTGCAGAATTACCGACTGGGGGGTTTATCTTCGAAAATTGCCAGAGGTAAAAACATAAATATGCCTTATACGTTTGTGTATCTGTTTGCTGTTATGATGATTAACTACTTTGACAATGATAAAAATGTTAATTTCTTTTGTCATTAAATATGTTGGGTTATTTTATGGCGTGGTATTCGGACAATGAGTGAGTCGACGAAATCGAAAACTTGGGTCCGACTGAAGGGCCACCGGCTAATGTACAGTGAAGTCGGAAGTGAAAGTTCAGTTTCACTTTTATCTTCAAAGCCCATGTTTATGATGAGATCGATACTGATGGGTTAAACTGTCTAATGGAGGGATGGGAGAGCGACACGGGAATGACAGTCTATCTGAAATTAATGCATTTCCAGCTTTGCTACCAAATCATACCCATTGTCTGACTCCAAATGATCATCTTATTATTTAGTCGTGCCTCTCTCGTCCTTTTCGCCCAAGTTTGACCGGAAATCACACTGAGCGTCTTGTCATTCGGATGAGACAACAAACCGAGGTCCCGTGTGCAGCACGCACTTGCCGCACTAGAATTAAAACGAACCCATGGCAACTTAATTGTTGTCACCGGCAAATCTGTAGAAGAGATTCACTCCGGTTGTTATTCAAAAATGATATGCATATTTTTATGTACACTAGGCCTGACAAAGGGCATTGGGTTATGCTGCTGGTCAGGCATCTGTCTAACAGTAACAGACATGGTTTAGTGGATTTGTCTGAATGCAGTGACGCCTCCTTGAGAAACTGAAACTGTTATGTCAGAGAGTAATAAACTAAATCAGATCTCATTTTGTTATCATGCTCTTGCTTAGAAAAATAAAGATTTGAAATTTGTTGAAATGGTTAATCTATGTGATAACCTTGTCTGTCTGCTTGTTTTGGCTTTGAATATGCTGTTCTTGCTGTGAAAATAATGCATGCTTTGCAGCAACATTGAACTGAATCAGAGAATCTGAAAATATTTTAGTTCAGTTCTGCATTTGCATGTTTTTTTTTATTTACTAGTACTTTATCTTCTGAATGGAGTTTCCTTTGAACTTCTTGAGTTTGGCCATATTAGCACTCCTCATCCTCCAAGTTAAAGCAGACTTGATTCTGGGCTGTCCACATCTGTGGGTTCAACAACCATCCAGCTGCTTTCTTTTTCTGTGTGCACCTTCTTCCATGTCATTCTTCAGATTAGTCTGCTTACTTTTCTTTTCCCTTGAGGGTTCCACACTAGTGCTTGTCTTGTGTTGTTTTGTGATCAACACAGGGTGTGGTCAGTCAACATATTTGCTTCTCTGTTTCATTAGATATCAAGTATCATAGTTGAACTTGAAGCAGTCCCCAATTCATTGGGTTTTTTTATACCTTTATTTCAGGAACAAGTTCCTTGAAGGACAAGGCTACACGGTACCAAAGGCGTACAAAACTGGCACAACCATTTGTGGGTTGGTTTTCAAGGTAAACAGTGTGAACAGCTTTAAACTGCATGTAAAAATCAGGATTCTTTTAAACCCAGTTGAGAAACTTGTATGAGTTCGAGTATTTGTACTTTTAGACACAATGTAGGTGATATTTCTCATTATCTTTTTTTTCTTTTTCTTTTTTTTCCTATCTCTCTTTGAGTATGTGTGTTTGTAGTGTGACATTAACCCTTATTGTCCATGTCAAAGTTATATATCAGTGATGCAGTCTGTCAGAATGTTCTTCTAACATTTCCTGTGTTGTTGATATGTTTGGATATATGTAACCATAGGACACACCATTTTTGTTCTTCACTCCATAGAAAACAAGAGAGGCAAGGTCTTCAAGACTCACTTGTGATACACTTAAAAAAAATCCAAGCTTTTTATGTATCGAGTATAATTCCAAAATGTAATGTTTAAGATGAGAAAGATCAGTTTAAAGCAAATTAAGTCCCCTAGCATTAATTACAGAGTAATTTCCCTTTTTTACTATCTGCAACAGAACGTTTGCAAAATAAATAAAACTTCCATGCTTAGCAAAATAAGTTCCTGTTTGAACAAAAAATGATGATAATGACTGCTCTTGTTGTTGGATCAGAATATCAGATCAAAGTGCCAAGTTTAGAGAATACAAAAAATATAGATATAACAGTAAATGCAGTTTGCATATAATTAGGCTTCTTTTCTTCTTTTTTTTCTTTTTTTTTTTGTGCCCATCCCAGAGGTGCAATATTGTTTTAAACAAGATGACTGGAAAGAACTGAATTTTTCCTATTTTTATGCCTAATTTGGTGTCAACTGACAAAGTATTTGCAGAGAAAATGTCAATGGTAAAGTTTACCACACACACACACACACACACACAGCCGAACACCGGGTTAAAACATAGACTCACTTTGTTTACACGAAGTGAGTCAAAAAGGGCAAAGAAGGGAAAATGAATTTAAATGATAGGTCTCTCTGTCTCTGTCTCTCTCTCTCTCTCTCTCATTTTTTCCTCTCTCATTTACAATGTTGTTTTCAGCTGTTGATGTTTTGTTGTCTTTTTTCCAAATGTACTTGTGTATATAATACAATCCTGTAATGTTTCTGGTGTTGACATTAAAACAAGAAACAAAACTGAAAAAAAAAGGGGGAAGAAGAAAAAAAATCTTTGTAGGTGCTATATTTTGCAGTCGTGGTTTGTTCGAGACACCTTTGAGAAGTGCTGTAATAAAACACTACTTCATGGAGAGAAAAAAAAAACCCAAAAAACCCCAGTTGAGAAAGAAAGACTTGTGCCCTCAAGAACAATGCAGTGCTAAACCGTTGTGTATTGGGAACCCAGTTGTGTTTTCCTCATCCACTTGATTTTCCTGTTTTCATTACTGATTACGGTACATGCTTGCAGCTTTGTTATTTCTGGGACTATTTCTGGAGCTAAATTTTATTTAATATTAAACCAGAAAATAACCTGCTCTCCTAAGTATAGCAATCTAGACAACAAGAGCATAAATTATGAAATCAATCAGTGATGTGACAGTTGTTAGAAAAATCTCAGTTAAAGAAAAAATGGTGGACCAGACAGACAGCTTCGTCATTTGTACTGTTTTGAGAGAAAGCCTTCTTTTTGCATTCTTTGTTTTCAGAGAAAGCAATCTCATTTGCTAGGATTTTTAGCAAATTATAAATTTCTGTTTGTAAACACTTGTAAACCATGTTTACTCTGATACAGTAAACAGTCATCATTAATTTGTAACACATGTTGCCTAGAATCACAAATGACACAAATGTCTGAACTTGTCCCATAAATGCTATTTACTATGGCCTATCTTTTTTGTCTGTAAATTTTGATTATTTCTTCTTCTTGTTACAGTCCTTGGGAACTGGTGGGATTAGTGTGACTGCAATCTTCCCCCACCCACCTTACCAGTTTCAGGTTATGGAAGGTGAACAGTTAATGCACTGTGTGACTGTTGTGGTGGTGTGCAGGATGGAGTGGTACTGGGAGCTGACACCCGAGCCACTGAGGACACTGTTGTGGCTGACAAGAACTGCGCCAAGATTCACTACATTTCCTCCAATATCTAGTGAGTCGTGTTTTGAAAGATTGAGGGTGTGTGTGTGTGTGTGGGGGGGGGGGGGCGGGGGGGGGGGGCGGCATGCATTTGACAGTGGAAAATCCATGATTGTTTAGCACCATATGGGAAAAGCATGCATTTGACGATGGAATATCTATGATTGTTTAGCACCATATGGGAAAAACATGCATTTCACAATGGAAAATCCATGATTGTTAGCACCATATGGGAAGTTCCTAGAGAGTAAGAAAGAAAGAATTCAGGTGACAAAAATTAGATGTTTAGGCCAATTAAATAGCTCAGACAGATGGAGAAAAATAAATTTGTTTAAAAAGAAAAGGGGTGGGGGAGTGGAGTGCGAGAAAAAACAACAGGTGTGAGGAATTAAATAAGCATATAAGGTTACCTACTTTCGGGAGGTTATCGGCCGTAGTTGCTTTAGTTTTCTCCGCATAGGCGGATAGTAGTTTGCACAGGACAGAAATGTCAGACCCCTGCCGGAGTCTGCAATAGCTGGGTCACGGTAAGTATGTTATTTAAACGTAATTTTAGATAGAAAATTTCCTAAAATGGCAGCCAAAAAGAAAAAGGTTGAGGTGGTCACTATAGTGACATACGTTTACAAGGAAATTAGTTCAGATTTCCCAAATAAAAATGTTTTGACAAGAAAACCTCTGTACATACTAAAACATAAGAGAGAGTCAAACCAAATAACAGATCAAGGAGTACTGCAAAACTGCTTCTGCAGTTGTCCCAGAATAACCAGAATTTTCTTTGCAGACCTTTATACCCCAATGAATTGGATGTAATTTACTCTAATGATTTGGGTGCAATGTATACGTTTGGTATAACAGATTTAACCATTTTTGCTGCATGTATGCAAATTAGTTTTGTGACTGTTTGAAATAAAGTAACAGTTTTGATTTTATACACATTTTGAATTGTTTCTGTTCTTGTATTATGCATTGGCATTACACTTAGCACCTGCACAGTTTTATTTTCATTTCTGGTGAATGGGGCACTATTTTCTTATGTGGAAAACTGTAGGCACCTCAGGCTTGAAGGTGGCGAAGCGTCTGTTGATTTGGGATTAAAAAATTCACTCTTGGATGATAACAGTGGTCAGCCTTTAAAGAAAGTAGCAAGTGTAGTACAAGTGCTCTTATACATAAATGTTTCTGAGTTTATGCATGATTACTATTTTTTACCTCAGATTACTGTTTTCGGCTATGTCTGTTAGTATCGATACAGTTTAGGGGTAAACAAGGTATCCATGGCATTATGTTAAACAGCTGTTGAGGAGCTTGAGGTAAACAGAATTGCTAGGGCATTATGTTAAACAGCTAATCAGTGTTGCCATGGCATTATGTTAAATAGCTAACTAGCATTGCCATGGCATTATGGTAAACAGCTGACCAGTGTGGCCATGGCTTTATGTCAAACAGCGTATCAGTGTTGTCATGGCGTTACGTTCAGCAACCAACCAATGTTGCCATGGCATAATTTTAAACAGATTATCAGTGTTGTCATGGCATTATTTTGAAAATCTATCCAGTGTTGCCATGGCAATATGTCAAACAACTAACCATTGTTGCCATGGCATTCTGTTAAACAGCTTACCAGTGTTGCCATGGCATTATGTTAAATAGCTAACCAGCGTTGCCATGGCATTATGTCAAACAGCTAACCAGCATTGCCATGGCATTGTCAGACAGCTAACCAACGTTGCCATTGCATAATGTCAAACTGCTAACAGGTGTTGCCATTGCATATTGTCAAACAGCTGCTGTGGTGCTGGCACAGCGGCGGACACGGAGATGACGACGCAGATGATCTCTTCAGAGCTAGAGCTGCACCGCCTCAACACCGGCCGGCTGCCTCGTGTCTGCACTGCCAATCGACTGCTGAAGCAGCTGCTCTTCAGGTGTGGTGCAGTGCACTGTTGGAGTTCTTTGTTGTAGGTGGTGGGTTGTGTGTGTTGTTTGGCCCAGAATTTTGGGACATTGTTTTCAGTATTTCAGTGATGAAGGTGGTGATTAAGATGCTGCTATTAGGGTCCTTGTAGGATTTTGACAAGTTGCCTACATGGATAGGTTTTTACTGGAGCATTACCATGTGGGCAGTAACGGAAAACAGCAATACCTGTGAACGGGTGGGATGAGATAAGCAATTTGGAAATAACATCACTGAGAGTGAGAGCATAATTATATTTCACTAAAAGTAAGCTCATTGGCAGCAGATGTTTAAAGTCTGCTCACAGCTCCAGAGGCATCACTGGAAGCATGACAGACAGCATGGTTGTGGTTTCAGGTACCACGGGTACATCGGGGCGGCTCTGGTTCTGGGAGGGGTGGATGTGACCGGCCCTCACCTGTACAGCATCTGGCCCCATGGCTCCACTGATAAACTTCCCTTTGTCACCATGGGTATGTGCTTCCGCTTTTGTCTGTAGTTTTTGCTAGTTGCAGTTTGATAATTATATAGTGCCAGTCCTTGGTCACAGACCAAACTTTACAGGTCACTTGTGCAACAGGCTGCCTACCTGGGTCTCAGACTTACAGCTCATCATTCACTTCCTGTCATTCAAACATCAGTCATGCATACACACAGGTGTGTGCAGGTTTATTGCAACAAAAGTTACTATGTTTGTAGATCGGTTTATGGGATTGTGCACTGGTCTGTGGCCTTGAAATTACATGGACAGGATTATTATGTTGTGGGTTCCTAACCACTTCCATCAACTTTTTGTGTCGGGTAGGACATTGGCTTCCATGGTCCAGTTTGTAAAGCGATTTGATTCTGTTGATTGAATGGTTTGTGAAGCATACAGTGGCATGGTGCAACCAAGTCATGCTCATCTGACTCTCATCTGTAACTAGTTCAAAATTGTCACTCACAGTTGTACTTTTTGAGAATATAGATTGTGTGTGATATCACGTGTATGTATTTTTCTACCTGTAATTCCATAAATATGATCAGTTACTTAAAAAAAAGTTTGATGTTTGTTCATCTTAATTACATCTACATTTACAGGTTCTTGTTGTACCTGTCACTCCATCAGTATTCCTGTCAGAGCAGATGTGTGCATGTTGATCAGTACGGACATGTGCCCAACACCCAGTATCCTGTGGATGCATTGATCTCTTGGATGTGTATTTGTGATGTAGGTGCATCATATTCTATGTGATGTTTTGTTTTCAGGCTCTGGATCCTTGGCTGCCATGGCTGTTTTTGAGGATCGTTTCAAACCAGACCTGTCGGTAAGTACATGCAGCACTGTTTCACCAGATACGATATGTTGTCTCTTTATGCCTTTCAGTAAACATGTTCATATTTCTTTGTGTGAAATTTGTCCGCTAGTACTCTTCTTTACAGAGAAGATGGATAGAAGACTGGCGTCACCTGTAGATTATTAAAAAAAAAAACTGATCACAAAAGGAAAATGGTTTTGCAATCTAAATCTGAAACTTCAGTTTGCCTTTCTTGTTATGAGTGGATAAGCTGGACTTCAAGATTTAAAAAAAATTGAGGGGTAGGACAGATAACCAACCATATGTTATGATCCACAAGCTGGTTAATTGGATCAAGTGGACAAATGAAATGTCAGAAAAATAATCAAAAGCATTAGATTTTGGATTGAATAAGGCAAAGGACAGCATCACAGGATTGGAGTTTCAATTTCTCAGGAACACACCACATTTGTACAAATCCATAAGCGCCACACATCTCGTCATATGCCTGGCGATCAGCGTAACCCAGCGTGCTTGACATTTGACAGTTTTGTTCAATTATTCCACTTCATTGAAATGAAGTGATTTTCATCATTTTGTCTTTTTCCAGCGGGATGAGGCCATGAAGCTGGTGCGCGACGCCATCGCTGCTGGTATCTTCAACGACCTTGGCTCCGGCAGCAACATTGACCTTTGCGTTATCACCAAGGACAAGGTGGATTACATCCGCCCCTATGATGAGGCTAACAAGAAAGGAGTCCGGTGAGTGTGTGAAAGTTGTTAAAAGAAATCATTTCAGCATTTAATGGTATTGCCTGCAGTGTGTAGAATTATTGTGTGAAATGAGCCAGCAGGACAAAGGGGAGGTTACCTACTTCCGGGAGGTTATCGGCCGTAGTTGCTTTCGTTTTCTCCGCATAGGCGGATAGTAGTTTGCACAGAACAGGAATGTCGACCCCTGCCGGAGTCTGCACTAGTTGGGTCACGGTAAGTATGTTGTTTAAACTAATTTTAGATAGAAAATTTCCTGTCTTTGTCGTAAATACTTGGTATCTGTTTCTGTGTGACTTACAAGTTGTGACAACTCATCTTAATTTGAGAGAACAGATTTTTTTTTTCTTCTTCTTATAATGCATTTGTGACACAAACCAAACAATGTAATGACAGTCCTTTGCTGAGGCATTGGACAATGGAAGAAAGGGATGTTGAGTGAGAGCGAGGAAACTGGTTGCATTTCATTTAAAAAATGTCACCCTATGACTTGTGTTTTTCGATTGCCTATTGCAGCAGCTGATGGCTCTTTGCCAGACGCTCCCATTTCTCAGTGCTGTTTTAACTCTGTGCATGTCCGATTCTTGCCTTTGGTGTTGCAGGCAAGGCAAGTACCGCTACAACAGGGGCACAAGCGCCGTCCTCAGCACAGAGGTCAAGAAGATAGACCTTGAACTTGTGGACACAGTAGTACGGCCAGTTCCCATGGAAACATAATTGCATCATCACTATCTAGTTTTCTGATTTCAGTGAATAAGTCACCTTTTTTTTTTTCTCCACTGTTTTCCAAAGTAAGTATGGGGGGATTGTAAGTATGCTTTACACACTGTCAAACAGGATTTTGAATGGATAGTCAAATGAACTTTGAAATGCCAGCATGGAGTAAAAGGGCACAAATGTTCTCGCACTGGATATTAATATTCAGTACTACTTGAACCTGGGTTTTGTGCACCAGTTTCAGATTATTGAAACAAAGTGCATATAGAAAAAGAAACGCCATTGTTTTCCTGCAATGCGGAAAGAACAGATCTTCAAAATCTCAGAATTTTTCAGTAAAGGCATACCACAGGTTTTCAGATTGTTTGGTAATTGTGGTTTGGTTTTGTAACACATTGTATTGTATTTGTGACAAAAGAATAAAGTGTTGCTTGAAAAAGTGAAGAAGGCATGCTGATTTGTTCATGTGTGATGCGGAACTTATCAGATTTGGAACATGCTCATGGGAACTCTTTTAAATGCAGTCATTTTGTCCACCTTGGTGAAAACACCAATCTGCACCCATCAGGTATTAAAATACCTGGAAATTTTACTGTCACACCACATAATGTGCAAATCCTTTTCATTCAGAGATGGAGAAATGAGGAAAGGTTGAGTGGAGCTGTTTTGGAAAGAGGCACTTGCCTCTGCTTTGCTGTAGTACTTGTCTGTTTTCTACTTGTCCTTTATTCTTTTTCCTGCAGTAAACGTTCTTGTCCTTTTTTTGCGTGTGTGTTTTTGGGGGGTCTAGTCTCTCGTAGTTTATCTCTGCTGCTCATTTGTGTATTTTTGCAACAATGGATCTATACAGAGCTGTATCATGCATGTCTGAGTGTTTCTAAACCTTCATTTCATCTGCTGGAATTGAGTGGCAAGGATAAAAAAAAATAAATAAAAAAGGACCATACAGCTAGCCCACACTTTCTTGCAGGTTATCGCCTTCTCACACATTAAGTCAATGTGGCTGGGGGAGGGCTTGAGAAAGAGTGGGATTGTGAATAATGCTGTTCCTCTGCCATACAAAACTCCACTTGCTAGAAAGCATGGGTGTGGCCCACACTTCCTACCAATGCAACAGAAAGCTTGGTTAGTCCCCTTATTTTTCATTATATACTGTTTCTTGTAACAAATCACTATGAGAAAATGAGAGAAAGAAGAGAGGTGGGGAAATGATAAGTGTTGGGTTGCAAAGAAGCATGGGTTATTACACACTTGCACAAACCAACTTCAGCATTCCCCATCATCATAACTGACACCCAGCACACATGGAGCACTTCATGTTGAACCAATTTAATGACATTTACACTGATGATACAGCTAAAACTCAAACCATCAATGTGAACACTTCTTTTCAACATAAAATCGTTTCATCTCTTCTCTTTGTTCGTCAAAGCCTCGACACGAACCAAACCACACTCACTGAAACATACAAAATCTCTGGCATAAACAGGTGTTCTTTTTGCCTTGAGAGCACGTTTCAGTCTTAAAGATAGTTTCACAGACAACTTGGACTTCAGCTGATTATCTGTCCTGGTAGCGATGAAGAAAGGTGAGAGGAATTTAACTGAACACTGTGTTGAGTAAGGGGTTAAGAGGAATACACCAAAACCCATTGCATGGCTGCATAGTTTCACACTATCAATCCTTGGATCTCACCACAAGCACAGCCCAAATGATGATAAACACATGATTTTATAATACACGTTCTTATCAAAGGCTTTGACAAACAACAGGTTATTCAAACTGTGAAAGAAATGTCACGCCAGCAGGTTTTTATGCAGGCATTCCCTTTCACCGCTGCTGCCTCTGAATACCTTCTGTCCATGGACCCACCCGTGTGAGCAAGTTCAGACAATACATGACAGAAAATTGACACACTGGCCAATGGGTGTGGATGTGGATTTAA
This sequence comes from Babylonia areolata, assembly GCF_041734735.1. Taxonomy (NCBI): domain Eukaryota; kingdom Metazoa; phylum Mollusca; class Gastropoda; order Neogastropoda; family Buccinidae; genus Babylonia; species Babylonia areolata. The sequence goes on along the minus strand of NC_134906.1, from coordinate 14,409,654 downwards.
CACAAGTGTCTGAAGCCCCAGCACAGCGGCAGACTATTGATCCACCAAGGAGAGTACTGGGCAAGTAATTGCATGCCTGTATTGATCTACTTTTATTTTTAAATGTCATACTACTGAATGTGCATGCATATACAAGTGTATGTGTGTGCTCTGGAAAAAACAAAACAAAGAAGTTTACTGTGACAGCTGAAAAAAAAGTGATAGATGTGGACATGCTTGAAACAATATACTAATAATCACCCCATAGTGGTCGAGATGGTTACAATAAAGGGATTGGGTGGGAGGGAACACAAAAAGGTGCTACCCTACCATGTAGGTACTAGCAGCCAGTAAACATGTAAACTTGAACATACACCGAGATACAGCGAACCTATGGTGCCTAAAATTTTTTTTTTTTAAACCTAGTAATTTACGAAGGAAACAGTATGGAAAGCAAGCAATTTCCTGAACACCACATCCCTAGAAGAATGCTGCTCTACACATGGTTCAAGCATATCAGTCTGTTTTCTTGCCACACACCTCTGTAAGCAAATCTCTTCCACAGAGTTAAATGGAATCATGAAAAATATTTCAACTCCAACAATGACCATCTTTCATTGTAAGGTCAGGGAAAATCTCTGTCCTCCCATCCATTCCATCTCAATGGCATCTCTCTCCCATGATTTCTTCCTCAAAACTCGCACGCACAGTGATGATGATGGAGATGTTTTTTCCCCAGCCGCCAATACAGCACCCAATCCTAGGACCAATGCCTGCATGATTTACAGGCCTTTCTATACAGCGCCATGATTAAACTTATTTTCCAAAATCAGCCTCAGACCATTCAGACTGCTGAAACGGATGAACATAAAGCAGGATGCAAAACATCCATACTTTGGAACAAACAATACAAAAACAGACATCCAAGCTGAACCAAAAAATTAACAAAAAATCATTAGGGTGAAAATTCAACGACAAATCAACACCATCACTGCACATCACTACAACATACTATTGTTCAGACTTGTTCCAAGAAAACCATTTGTTCTGCAAAGTAACGCTGATAATGACAAAATCAATGACAGATGAAAGGAAACAATGGATTGGTGGGATTTTTTTTTTAAATTTAATGTTTTAAAAACTTTTTTTTTCTTTTTTCAATAAATAAGTAAAGATGTGAACATTTTCAAATATCTGAGAACACAATACTCCTCTCTTTCTCCCTATCCTTTCAAAGAAAAATAAAAACAAAATGTGTTACAACTTACATTATACTTACATCCTCAAAACACCCAGACCTGACACTGCTGCAATGTAACATACATTGTGTACACACACACACACAAACTCTAACAGATAGCAGAATTAATTTGAGCTGCGCATCTTGCCATTACACAAACTTCTAAAAATAACTTTTTTTCTTGAAAACATCAAGACCAACATGATCTTTCCTTCTGCACAAAACTGAAATGGAGGGTGACATTCTTAGTAACTATGAGGCATCCATATTCATGTTGTGAAAAAAGCCCTAGGATTACAAACTGACATGCTATTATACAAATTACACACACACACACCAACAACAAAAAAACAACAGCTGAATGTGGTATACAGAATAAACTAAATAAAGAGTTTGCAGGTCTCCTAACTTTAAAAGGTGTAACTGAACTACATTTATGTCATTAATCTGTAGTTTCTGGTTTGATCCATGACAACTTGTCTTTCCATAGAAACACAGCAGATAACCACTGCAGCAATCTGTCCAGCCTTCCTCACACACACACACACACACACACTGGCAACCCAAGACCTGCAGCAACATTAATACCAATGCACTCTTGTACTGATGTCTTTAAGGACTGCAATGAGATAAAGAACTGCACTTATCTCTTTATTAGGAAAAATACCTGAAAAGAGATAAAGTGATCAGACAGCAACCTGATACTTCAGAACAAAAACAAAGCATGCTCCTTTTTCTATTATCTCACAGACCAGACCAAGTACATACACACAACCATTCACACTCAGCACAATCCAAGCATTGAGTCATCAATAACATTTCACATTTTAATCAAATCTCCACACTGTAAACACAGCTTTGTATCAAATGACATGAAATGGAAAGTTTTTATGCAGATGTTATCCATTCATCAAACATTACAAACCTTCATAACCACCAAAAATTGTTTTGTCTAAAACCTTCTGCATACACACTACCTTTAAGAGCCGAGTATAAAACCATGACTAAAATGAACAAAAAGTAATACAATCGGACCACAACCATCTTTAACCCACCCTCCCCACCCCATATTCCAATTTTTCGATTCTAGATTTTGACAAGAACATCAAATCTGCTGACAAATGTCAACCTAATTTGTTGACAGTGTCAAGCGGAGTACAAAGGCATTTGACAAAAAAACCAGCAAAAAAGCAAAAAGAAAAAAGTTGCCTTCGCTTCATAGGAATGTACATCTATCCCACGAAACAATAGCATCCACTGACTGAATTATCAGAATGAAAAAGAAACAAAAAAATCAAACATGAAAGGAAAGAAAAAAACAGCTCATTTCTTAAAAGAATGCAAAAAATAAAAAAGAGAAGAAATTTGATAAAGGTTTGGAGCGACATGTAGAGGGGTACAGAAACATAGTGCCACAAAATGAAACAACAAGATGTAAAGACAAGACGGGGAGGGGGGAGGGTGAAAACCCAAAACCAGACTTATCTCTTGCCGTCTGGGTGTGGGCGAGCTTGGCAAAAAGACTTCAAGCCACTCATGCCATTACCATGGGTTGCCTTGGTTACCAAGGCATTACTCAACGGATAGCTGTGTTGGGTGAGCACCAGACCTGGAAACAGAAAACAAAAATTCTGTCTGGTTAGGACTTGTGTGGCACAGGACCCTTCTTTCTTGTCAACAATGGGAGGGGTCAAATCTATTATCAATGTAATAGAATTAAATAAAACAGAAAAAAATCAAAATAATAAATTTCTGAGGGGTGAAAAAAGATTCACATTGATCTGGTGTCAGATAAAAAGGACTCTGTAGGACCAATCAATATTTTTGTTCGTTTTCCCCAAAATTATCTAAGCTTGTCACCAATCTTAACATTCCTTTTGTTTTTCCCTCCTCTCCTAATTCTCCTTACACCATCTGATGACCTCCCTTTATAGGGTCCACCAACTTTCTCTCCTCACGAACAAGTGTGCTGGAAGGAAGCTCTTGCCTGTTTCATTACACCCATCAATGCCTCCTGTGTCAGCTTCCAGTCCTTTACAAAATATGAAAAAATCAAGAAATGCTTTTTATTTTTCATAACTTGATGGTCTCAACAACCACTTGTTAAAAAACTGGACTTTTTTTCACTTGAGTCTGGTGATTTGAACATAAGGCACTGTCTGGTAAGGTGTGGATATTTTTCCCCCCGCTCTAACAAGGCTACAGACACACAGACCCTTTAGCGCCTTTTAACCCAAGTGAACAAATGGTTTGCAGAACACGAAATAACCAGGAGACATGTCTGTCAACACCTACCACTCATCATACACATCCGTTACACCCTATGGATGTGAAATTTTGAACAGATTGGTGGAAACCCTGCTTGTTACCATAACCCTGATAAGTCACTAAAATCCTAATCAGTAAATCTTAAGAGCTTAAAACCCAGCTGATAACAACGTCACTTAAAACCTGTAAATCTTAAGGATTCAAAACCCAGCTCATTCTTGGCACCAAAGCTGCAGTGAACTTTTTACCCCAATGACCACAAATTACCATCCCAACATCATCACCACGTAAAAGCTTTTTGAACAAATAGGAAACAAATCTGAAGTAAATATGCATCATTGACTTCAAAGGACAATCTCTTTGCTGGTTGTGTATTTGAAAAATCACAAAATCAATGGCAAACTGACTTCTGGAAGACTGATCAATAATAGTTCATCTCAGTTTTCAAAGTAATTGGGGAGTATTTTCAACATTAGCTTGAAAAAATATCTCTCTCCAAAATACTGGTTTAAAAATGAACTTCAAAAATTAAAAAGCCTTGAACAAAACTGAACCAGCCTACCAGGACTTCAGAAAAAATGGGAGGGGGGGGAAAAAAAGTACTTACCTGCTGGGTCTTTGAAGACTTACCTTCGTGAACCAGGCTGGCACACATTTGAAGGTATGCTTACATCTCATACATATATAACAAAACATTGCACACAATACCACAGATAATAGAGCATACCATGACCTTTGCATGTATGTATGTAGCGAGAACGTGTCCAAGATAAAAAAAAAGAAAAAGTAAAAGCAACAGAGTATGTGTGAGGAGAGAAAAGGGAAGGGAGCTGGGAGAGGGAAAGAAGGGTGTTGCTGAGAAAAGCTCTGTAGAATCCAAAAGGCACAAAAAAGATTTTTAAAAAAGAAAAACCTTCACCACCACCACCCTTTACCCACCACCATTCTCACATTTAACCCCCACACCCTCCTGCCCCAACCCCCCAACCAAATATTTTGGTCAGACATATTAATCACAAGGTCACAGGTCAGAACCTCGGCAGTCACCTGAAAGACAACTGGAGCGTCTGACAGAGGCGACTACTGCTTGTCCCCTGTGCGATGCAAAATCAACACACAACACAACACATACACGCAGCCCTTTCATTCTGACACAAGGACATGATAAATGCAACAGAATTACCTCATTTTCACAAATCAAAACAAACACAAAATTATTATTAATCAATGAATAAAAAAACTGAACACAAAATCATGACTGAGGTCAGTACATTACAAGCAACACACAAAAAATCATCCTACAACAATCAAGCAAGCACAATGTGTCAAGTTATTTTCATTTCATGTTTCGATCGTGTTGTCATGACAACGTGGCTGAAATAAGGATCATGATAGGAGGGGGGTGAGGGGGATGGTGGGGGATTGGGGTAGGAGATAAGAGGGCCTAAAAAAAACCAACACAGACTTGAAGTGGATAATGGTATGGGGTGGGGTCTTGTGGGGGAACATTATGGAGACAATGCATTCAATGTCAAAGGCATGCTGAGGAAAGAATTACACAAGCAGTGAAAACTTAACCGCAGATAGAATTGCTACTGATAATACTGAAAACAAACCATTACACAGTATCTGTCTGCATGGAGATCTCAAGAGCGCTACACATTAACCTGTTCATTTACGCATCGGAAACGAGTCAAAGTGTCATTCGTTAGACAAGAGCAGAAGAAGACAGAAGAGATTGTACACATTTGTGCATTTTTTGAAGTCATGTCACAGATTGCACAGAACCACTTCAGAAGGAAAATACAATACACTGATCAACATTTTGGCATGAACAATTCATGGCAGCAAGGCATTAAGAAAAAACCTCACAAACGAACATGAGGTTTTGATACATGGCACATCACGTCACCTGGTATTCATGTCATTTTCAAGTATTCTAGAGCTGTATGTTCAAACTTTTTATAACAATAAACGGCATGGCAAATCATGAATACATTATGTTCAGGTTAATACCGCACAATTGCATGGATCAATGCAATACACTCAAAATATGCTAACAGAAAATGATATTGGTGCAAATCTTTATCAATAATACCAAGGGTAGAAAATCATCAAAAGCAAACTGTAGAATGACAAGTTATGCATGCTAAATAGCTATTTTCATTTTCAATAAATCTCATTCTGCCCTGGATCTGAAATCAAGTCATCATACTTTCAAATTTCGTTTGTTTGTTTTTTTGTTGTTGTTTTTTTTTTTTTACAGACAAGGTGTTGAAATTTCATATACAAGTTCCAAAAGAATACGAGAAGAACATTTAAAATTTCTTTTCAACATGTCAAAATCATGTCATCATCAACACTGCATCCATTTTAAAAATCATCATTTTCCAAAGGAGGAAAAAAAAAAAAAAAAAAAAAAAAGAGATGAAAATCAGGTTTACACTACCAGCCTGAGCCCATGACGAACTGTAGCCATCTCTCCGCGACCAATACCACACCCTGACACGGCTTTTCCCCTTCGACTCAACGGTGTGCAGTCTTTCGCCAGAAACTAAAATATATCTTCAAGACAGCATTTTGAGTAGACACAATGCAAGGCAACAAGCAACATGTCACATCAGAAAAATGCAAACGCTTAGTTCACCAATCACATGGCATTTGATTTTTTTCCATAAATCCTTTGAAAAGTGATTCATGTAACTGAAGTTTTGCTAAATGCCAAACACTCAAAGAATCATCAACTGAAGTTTTGCTAAATGCCAAACACTCACAGAATCATCAAGTAACATTTCTGCAAGCCCTACTCTTTTATGCCCCAGAGCAATGTATTAAATTATACTTCTACCATAAAATACTGACAGAAAGATCAAATCACATTTCTGTAAGCCCTGGTCTTTGTGCCCTAGAGCAAAGAAGTAAATGAAATTCATACCATTATATTCCTACAGAAAGATCAAATCACATATCTGTAAGCCCTTATCTTTTGTGCCATGGAGCAAAGCATAAATAAAATAAATTCAAACCATTACATTCCTACAGAAAGATCATATCACATTTCTGTAAGCCCTAGTCTTTTGAGCCCTGGGGCAAAGAATAAATGGAATTCACACCACAAAATACCGAAAAAATGATCCATTCACATATCTATAAGCCCTAATCTGCCCTGCAGCAATTAATTATTTAAAATTCACACCATTAAATTCCTGCAGAATAATCAAATCACACAGTAATCCCTCCTTACCTTTTCTGTCATAGAGTGAATAATTCCACATGATCAAACACTAGTAGGATCATCAAGACACATTTTTTCCCTTCCTATAGCAATCATATTAAAACCCCTGACATTTTTCAACCTTCAGAAAAGAAGTGAAAGCATTCCATATTACTCTGACAGAATAATGAACTGACATGAGAAAAGTTTTGAACCATTCCTACTGACTAGAAAACTGGTAACACCACATAATTTTAAAGAGAAAGAAAAACATTCTTTTATAACCTGGCTACTATTTCAATCCTACTACTTACATCACACACTCAGCAGATCAATGAATTATGCTTCCTAGGACCCTAATGAATTCTGCCTCCGAACTTACAATCTTTACTTTAAACTGAAAAGCAGCTGTCATCATGTTGTGAAATAATGCACCAAATAAATAAATGAACTCACCCTTAACAGTTACAATAGAAGAAAACAGCAATACAAGTGCTGAACTGGGGAAACCACACTGATTTACCATGCCTGTCTTCATCAAAGGTCGCTTCCTCTTTGTCATGTGCCAGTTAGCTAAGCCTAAATCACGTGAGACATGTACTGGGAAAAGGAGGACAGAGAATCTGATTGCGATAGCAGACAATCTAAGGGTTAGTACTCAACAGCTCTAAACAACTGAAAATCAGTGGACTTGCTGCATAGAATTATAATGCTTTTGGAAACAAAAAGGTTTGTGGACAGTCGGTGAAGCTAAGTTATAAGAGCTTTTTTTCTTTTTTGCTGTTGTTGTTGTAAACACAAGGGAGAAAAGAAGTGAAACAACAGGGGGAATAAATATAAAGATATATGCATGTATAAAGAAGACACCAACGAAACATGATCAACATAATGTCTAGACACATTGTCAAGAAATGTGCTCTTTCAAACCTTACTTGGAGCCCCACAAGGAAGAGGACGATCAGAGGCTTGTTTTGTTTTTTTATGATTAATTTCTATCACAAATGCACAATAGCTATCTTCATGAACCCAAATCTTTTCAAAATTTCAAAAATTTTAATATTTTTAACCAATCCCTTCCAGCATGCTCATTCTGACCTAGCATCATTCCTGTTCAATTTTGAAACCCACCTCAGGTGCTAGCAGGACAGTAATATCCATCCATCCCAGAAAAGCAGGGATAAAGGACTAGTCTGACACTACTACACTAACACCACCAGAACATCACCACTACCACATCAGGACGCGCTGCTAAAAATGCTACTTTCAATATGTTAGTGGTGTCGTGTTGATTTAGACTCCCATTCTGACAGCTAGTTTGGCTTTCGACCAGAACCATCCATGCACCAACATATTTTAGATATTCTCCGCAACCAATCCTAACCAGCAAAAAATTCTGTTCTTCACCCTATCTCTGCGCCCCTACTTTCGCCAGACCTGTGCAATAGATAGCCCTCTTCCCGCGAGGTGGCTCCAGTGGCAAAAAAGACAAAAGAGACAAACAAAGATAAAAACCCAACCGGGCGTCACGCTACACACACACACACACACACAGCCCTACCCTGTGCAGTCTGGCTTACCTGGAAGCCTGGTGGGCACCCAGAGGTGTGGCGTGACGTCCCTCACTGTGCAGGCTGCTGGGGCTGAGCGGCCACCGCCCCACCTTGGGCGGCTTGGGCCTGCTGCAGGATCATATTGGCCTGGTGGTACATGCCCTGCTGACGGTAGTACTCTGCCCATGCTGCGCTGTAGTCGGGCTGGCCAGTCTGGGGGTTGATGGCGGGGGCGATCGATGCTGCAAAGAACAGGTGACGTTTGTTTATCATTGCTGCTCTATCCAACCAACCATACAGGGCCAATACGTCAGTCAAATCAGTGTAGTTGACATTTGTTTGTTTATCCTTGCTGATTACACGGCCCACCAACCTCACAGGACTGATATGTCAGTCATATCAGTGTAGTTGACCTTTGTTTGTTTTGTTTATCATTGCTGTTTACACAGCCCACAAACCATACACATCAGTGAAAAATAAGAGGTAATTTTGATGAAGTTTATAATCTCATAAATTGTATTGGTCTTGAAAATACAATGGTTTCTGAGATGATCTGAATCAAAACAGTATATAAGTCTGTGCTTTCCTAGATCCTGAATCAAAGTCTGTACAAAGACCCTGACTACATGACAGAAGTGCTAAGGCAAATCAGAAACTAATACAAACAAGTACAGTAAGACCATATCTACATATCTAAAGAGCCAATGCAATCTTGCCTCCTAGTGTGAGAGTCACAGTCCATCACCAAAGACTTAAGCTGCAAATGAATTCCCACTGTAATACTAAAAGAAACCATTGATCAACCAGCTCTCACTCTGCTGTTGGCCCAACTGTAACCTCATGTCAATCTGGGATATAAACCACCTAAAATTACCAATGTACCACCCTTGGCCTGAAACAGGGCAGTACGTGCGACAGTCATAAACAATACAACAAAGCACAGCAGTACTCACAGGGCTGAGCGTAGGTCTGGCCAGCAGTGGCAGCTGGCTGTTGGGGCTGTTGCTGGGGGGCAGGTTGCTGTGGCTGTTGCTGCGGGGGCTGCTGGGCTGGGGGCTGCTGCTGCTGTTGCTGCTGGGTGTACTGGCCGTACTGACCGTAGCTGGCGTAGTACTGGGCGTAGTAGGCTGCCCAGGCTGCAGCATTGGCATCCTGGGCCTGCTTGTCAGCTGTGGCGTCTGCAAAGGTCAGGGCTGGGGGTCTGAGCATGAGATTCTGTGTTTTGTGCCATGACTGAGGAAGAATTACTGATCACCTGAGCAAGTGATGCTATGTTGTTTATGCCATAACTGTGAGGGAGAATTACTGATTACCAAAGCATGTGATGCTATCTTGTTCATGCCATGACTGCGCGAAAGAATTACTGATTACCAAAGCATGTGATGCTATGTTGTTTATGCCATGACTGTGAGGGAGAATTACTGATTACCAAAGCATGTGATGCTATGTTGTTTATGTCATGACTGTACGGAAGAATTACTGATTACCAAAGCATGTGATGCTATGTTGTTTATGTCATGACTGTACGGAAGAATTACTGATTACCAAAGCATGTGATGCTATGTTGTTCATGCCATGACTGTGAGGGAGAATTACTGATTACCTGAGCATATGATACTATGTTGTTTATGCCATGACTGTGCGGAAGAATTACTGATTACCTAAGCATGTGATGTTATGTTGTTTATGCCATGACTGTGCAGAAGAATTACTGATTAACTGAGCATGGATATACAAGTTATGCCATGGCTGTGTGGAAGAATTAGTAATTACCTGAGCATGTGCTATGTTGTTTATGCCATGACTGGGGAAGAATTACTAATTACCTGAGCATGATATGCTATGTTGTTGTGAGGAAGATGAATTCACTGATGTTTTTACTGTCCTGCTCTTCATGACTTCAGGATGAAGCATATTCAGCACAAACATCTTCAAAATCCAGGTTCTTTTAGATTTAATATGCTCATGTCCTCCAAGAATGAGACTGTACAATCTAATCCTGTATTCTACAACTGCAAAAGCTCTAAAACAATTACATATGGTTGCAACTTAAGATTACAAAAACAGTATGAACAATTCCTTAAAACAATTATTATCCATATCTCAATCTCCAATTACAAGATTCACTTGTGAAACTGGTGCATGACTGCCCCTTTAGTTTGGGGCCTTGACCTAATCTGAATAAAAAACATTACACATCTGAGCATGAGAGGAGGAGCTATAACACTGTGACAGGCTATGACCCAAAATCTGAACATGAGGCATTGAGTTGCTATACATTCCTTGTGGCAGCTTGCCATCTTTTCAGCACAGCCCTTTCTCATAACTGGCTCAAGCAGCAGGCACATGTATGAGACTCACTGGGATCAGCAGCAGGCTGCTGTGGGTACTGGTTGCCGTAAGCGTTCCACCCCTGGGGACCGGGACCTCCGAACTGCTGGGGGGGTTGGCTGCACACACACACACAACAGTCATCAACAACTGTGTTGCATTGTTACATGCACACACACACACACAACAGTCATCAACAACTGTGTCGCATCGTTACATGCACGCACACACATCATCAACAACTGTGTCGCATCGTTACATGCACACACACACACACCAGTCATCAACAACTGTGTTGCATCGTTACATGCACGCACACACATCATCAACAACTGTGTCGCATCGTTACATGCACACACACACACACGCACAACAGTCATCAACAACTGTGTCGCATCGTTACATGCACACACACACACACGCACAACAGTCATCAACAACTGTGTCGCATCGTTACATGCACACACGCACACACACAAACAACAGTCATCAACAACTGTGTCACATGGTTACATGCACGCACACAACAGTCATCAACAACTGTGTCGCATCGTTACATGCACACACACACACACATCATCGACAACTGTGTTGCATCGTTACATGCACACACAAAGCAGTCATCAACAACTGTCACATCGTTACATGCACACACACACACACACACACAAAGACATCAACAACTGTGTTGCTTCATTACATACACACACACAGCAATCAACAACTGTCGCATCATTACATGCACACACACACACACAGGGTCAAAAACTGTGTCACATTGTTACATGAACACACACACACAGCAGTTAACAACTGTGTCGCATCGTTACATGTACACACGCACAGAGCAATCAACAACTGTGTCGCTTCTTACATGCACAAACAAACACAACAGTCATCAACGACTGTATCGCACTGTTACATGTTCTATTTTTTATTGTACATTCGGTCTATTTTTTCTTGTACTGTATACATGCACAAAGTAAGTTCAATAAGGAAAAGACATTCTATCAATGAAGTTGCTTTTTATGCATATATCCCAACTGCACACGCTAGACACTCCAGTTCAAAAACCTTACTTCCCTCTCTGTACAGCATGAGTCAAAAGAAAAAAACAAAAAAGAAAAGAAAAGAAAAAAGGCTCTATATTTTTTATATAAAGTCCTGAAAAAAATGTTTAGTCTAATAAAATCATTCTGTTTATCATCTAAATACCAGTCCACACATACATTTATCAAAAATTGAAAAGAAACTCATTAAAAAAAAAAAAAATGTGTTAAAGTAGAAAACCAAATCATTCTGTTCAACCTTCAATACCAATCCATGGTTTTGTCCCTGTGTTTATTTTCCCTCCTCAGTGAACACCCACACACTCACACACACAGCTACAAAATACAGCTACGAACATCAAAACATCAACCACCACCAGAAACAACCATCAGTGACACTCACTTTGGCTGGCCGTACTGTCCAAACTGGTCGAATCCCCCAGGCCCCTGTGGGCCGGGCGGTCCCTGAGGACCAGGGGGACCTTGAGGACCTGGACCACCAGGACCAGGGCCCATGGGACCACCGGGAGGACCACCAGGAGGGCCCTGAAACAAAAAACACTATTCCAGACTCAATGTAATCAAAACCTTTTAGGCAAAATCCTGATGGAAAAAAGAAAAAAAAAGAGAGTTCTTAGTTTTAACATTCTAAAGGTCATTTACAATGACTAGTCCAAACTCCACTTAACACACAGTCAAAACTTTCAAAGAAATCCTGAAAAATAAGGCCAGTTTTTGATTCAATCCTCAAAACAAGACTGAATGCAGCTTATATGTATGTGGGTTGGGGGTTTTTTTTGTTGTTTTTTTTATTTGCGAAGGTTAAAAATAAATAAATGAATAAAATTAAAAAAAACAAAAAAAGATGTATTACACAAATTACCTGGTCAGACTAGTTTTTCACTATTTTTCCTGATCAGATTCTTCAACAACAAAAAACACACACACCAAAAAAAAAAAGAGAGAGAGAGAGAGGCAAGGCCTTCAAGACTCACTTGTGATACACTTTAAAAAAAAAAATCTAATCATTAAAATGTGCTCTGTATTTGTTATTATAAAGCTTCGGGTTAAAAGAAAAAGAAAAAAGAAAAAAAAAGTCCTAACAGCAGATTCAAACCCCGCGTGTTCAGGTGAGAACATTACACTATCGGGGCTCCTTAGCTGACATGCAAAAATATAACATTTAAACATGCTTTTTTAAAGGGCGATATATCGATTGTGGTATTCGCAGTGAGAATGCTGTTTAAATCATATTGTTCTGGTGTATTTTGGGCATTCAAAAAATCTTTAAGGGCAATTTAAAATTCTTTTTAAGTCTGCGGTAAAAGACACATGGCTATCGCCGCAATCACACTGCAACATTTAGCCGTTTTCTCTGGATCTAGATAGATGTACAAGTTTAGTTACACCCGGTTGACACGGTCGATTCAATTTCTCTTTTATGTTCATTCTAGTTTTATAGTTTTAAACTTGATATGAAAATTGAGTATTTTGTTAAAACTAATAACATATAGAGCCGAGTACAAATACTTCTAAACGTCGTATGAAGTGAAAAGGACTTCATTTAGAGAAAAGTCAAGACTGAAAATTTTTACGTTTCATCAATTCAAGGATCAGTAATAAGTGTCATGGTTTATTATTTTTAACTGTGAATTCCGACTGACTCTGTGGATATTTTTATGGCAGTTTGGGGCATAATCCAGTAAGTGATGAGGCGTTCACAAATCTTTCTCTGAATAAATATCACATGTTATCGTGTATTGTCGATTGAATATAGGATTGAATGGGCAGGTCAACAACTTGAAACAAAATGGCGTCGTTCGCGTTCGCGAAGAATGTGAGCACGCGCTTGAATATCTATAAATATATGTACGCAGTTGATTTTTGCCCATGACCTTTAGGGCTCAGCCAACAGATCTATAAAATCCACTCGTCGTACTGATTTTAGTATTTTCCGAAAAAGACCACTTGGGTGAATGAACATAGTGAAAGCCCTGTACACAGAGTAAAACACACAAGCTTTTCATGCACTGAGTATAATTTCAAAATGTAATGTTTAAGATGAGAAAGATCAGTTTAAAGCAAATTAAGTCCCCTAGCATTAATTACAGATTAATTTCCCTTTTTAACTATCTGCACCAAAACGTTCGCAAAATAAATATAACTTCCATGCTTAGCAAAAGAAGTTCCTGTTTGAACAAAAATTATAAAAATGACTGCTCTTGTTGTTGTGTCAGAATATCAGATCAAGTTTAGAGAATAAAAAATATATAAACAGTGAATGCAGTTTGCATATAATTTGGCTTCTTTTTTTATTATTATTTTGTGCCCATCCCAGAGGTGCAATATCGTTTTAAACAAGATGACTGGCAAGAACTGAATTTTTCCTATTTTTATGCCTAATTTGGTGTCAACTGACAAAGTATTCGCAGAGAAAATGTCAATGTTAAAGTTTACCATGGACACACAGACACACACAGAGACAACCGAACACCGGGTTAAAACATACTCACTTTGTTTACACAAGTTTACACAAGCGAGTCAAAAATTCTAAAAGGGGAAGTTGATGCAGACTTCCATTTTTCTCTCACATACACACGTCAACATACAGCTACACTTCTCTTTCACCTTTGCACACACTCCCGCACTGACCTGCATTCCAGTCTTTTCACAGATGAGTTGGATAGCGTGCTGTATTTGCTGTGGTGTTCCGCGGATGTTGAACAGTTTTTCCGCCATGTTGGGAGGGGGGTTCCTGTCCAGTTCTACGTGAGCACCTGACTGCCGATTTATGTCGCGGATGGTCTCACCACCTGTGGAAAAATACTCTTTCTTGAACTGCTTAACTATAATGCCTTGATGCAAAACACTTGTTTTAGCTATGAAGTGGAAAACTTGCTTAATCATTATCACCATTTTAATGAGAGAAAAAGGGAAGGAAATAAAAAGACAGACTTCTGAACATGCCCCCTTTCTGGAAATAAAAAGACAGACTTCTGAACATGCCCCCTTTCTGAACTTAAAAAAAAAAAGAAAATGGAAAAAATTTTCCAACTCTGGTTTGAAGGAGCAATTTCTATAAATCTGACATTAAATGCCTGAGATTTCACCAAGTAACACACCACTCCATCAATTCAATAACAGATAATAAATTATAAAAAAATTTTTAAAAAGATATATTTGAATCAACATCCAGAAAAAAACCCAACTTTACACACAAACACCACAACTATAATTTTCACTCACACATGGAGCAAAATGACAGCAAAACATGTACACTTGCACTCGCAAGCACCAGCTGAAATGGTTTTCAGCAACTCACACAGCAACATATGCACACCAAAAAAGCAATTTCACACACACACACACACACTCATCACGCCTCTCCTCTCACCCTCCCCAACCCCCAAACTCACCTTTGCCGATGACCAGACCACACTTGTCAGCAGGCACAGCATACTGCGTCTGGTCCTGGAAGTTGGGGTCGCCGAATCCACCACGGCCCATACCACCACCAGGGGGGCCGCCGCCACGCCCAGGGCCTCCAGGAGGGAAAGGACCGCCACGCCCACGGCCACCTCCCCTTCCAGGGGGGCCACCTCCACGACCCATTCCAAAACCACCCCCTCCTCTTCCGTTGAACTGAAAAGGAAAGAGGGGCAGGTTGTAGACCATCTTCACCGTTAATGTGTTGTTTTTTTCACAGCCCACCATCCAAGTGCGGATACAGGTGAGTTGCTTTGTGCTTTCAAAATGTTTTATACGTGTTGTTGCTGCTGCTGATCTTGTAACTATTACAGGTTTTGCTGTGGTTGTGGTTTTCAAAATTCTGTTTGCCCCATGGACATTTCTCATTAAGAATACTGATCCACAAAATAAATACAGAACATTTTATTTTCGCATACAAGAGCCTTTCATTTGTGGTAAATGGTACATATATAATGGCATCACAGTGGCTTGTCCCCCCAGTGAAGTGCCACCTCATTATGTGTTTCCTACCATGAACATGTATGCTTCAATAACACTGTTGCTTATCTTCACATGCAATGTATTTATACCATAACTTAATTTGTGACATTTGCCAAATCTTGTAAAGATAACAACAATCCCACAGGGAAGAGATGGACTTCTGCAAATACAGCAGACATTAAGAACAAACTCCTCAACAGGCAGCCAGCCATGCAGAAGTAGTTGTGACCAACTTCAAGAACAGTACTCACAACTGCAACAGTGTAAGTCTGAAGAAGTGTCACCTTTTATCATTCTAACTTCCATGACCAAAACAGCTGCCTGTTGTAAGATATACTCTGACTGAAAGAAAAAAATCCTGCTTCCTATATGCTCCGATTGAAAGAAAAAATCAGGTCTTCTGTAAGCTCTGACTGGGAGAAGAAAACTCCGCTTTCAGCACAACTAGGTACTCAGATCAGGGCTCCTGACAAGAACAGCAACAACATAACACTTCACCAAGACCACTGCAACTCAAGTCCATCAAAGACTGCAAATCCAACATCTCTGCATGAAGAGTAAACAGGATAAAAAAAATATATAAAAAAATCCTGAATCATCCGCTCTGTGACAAGGCCCATGTTCTCATCTCCAAATGTCATTATCCTTGCATAATGCATCCAAATAGGCTGAAAATATTCCCTTCATAAAGAACCCTATCTGCTCTGTAAACAATTCGGTTTTCACAACCAGCAGTTTTTCAGGAGAGAGTTCAGTCATAAAACCATCATAAAATTTTACAACAAAAATACCATTGTTCAACACATTCTGTACAAGGCTTTTCATGCATGTTGTTGTTAACAAAACCACAAACGTCCATACCGTATTCAATACCTAACCCATGTTTTCCCTTCAAGGGCATAAAGGGGAAAGCAACAAAGAGGAAGATAGAAGAGGAAGCCCCGAAAGAAACAGAAAAACTGGGCGGGGTTGATCAGCCAGTAACGTATCTTTCTTTCTTTCTTTTTTTTTTTTTTTTACCTCAGGGCCGCCGCCAAACTGCGACGGAAAACCTGGGCCGCCCATCTGCCCATGAAATATACCTTTGTCACAAACACATTTCTGGATGCTTCCTTCCTTCCCATGGCATCAATCACATCTCACATTACAACACGTATGCTGCTAACCATTCCCATCACCTATGTATACTAAAGGTTACGGTTCATATGACTCTGCATCCCTCTGTTGTGGGAAGTCCATATGCTACTGGCTTGGGTGGTACACCTACTATGTGAAACTGGTGCAAGCTATTTACCAGCAGGTTTACTGCCAGCGACAGAGGAAATCTATTGGCGGCAGTTTACCTATTTGTTTTTCATCAGTGGCGGCAGCAGGCCAACAGTCAAGTGGTTAGAGCATTGGACTTTGAGAGTCCTGGTTTCAATACTATCTCAGCACCTGGTGGTTACGGAAAAAAGTTGTTTTTTCCCCTGATCTCCAATGTAAACACACATGCAAATCTGCATAGGCCTCAATCCTCTTCAACACACAGAGATCAAACACACACAAAAAGATATCCTGTAATCAATGTCAGCTTTCGGTTGGTTATGGAAATATGAACGTATCCAACATCCACACCTCTCAAAATCAAGTGATGGATGCCTAAATGGCACAGCAAAAGCAGTCATGCATGTAAAATCCCACGCATAAAATTATGTGAACAGCTGCCACTAATCACAACAGCAGCTCCATTGCAGGGGCTGTTGTGTTCCCTCCCGTAACCTCCCTTTTCAATCACAAGTTTTGGGGCATTCTATTCTTTGCCTCCTCTCAATGCAGAACTAATCATGACACAGAGGAGAACAGAGGGAAACGGCCGCAAAACAGTGCAATGACCGGAGTGGATGGAGGGGAAGCAGTTAGTCACATGATCATTTACCTCAGGGCCGCCGCCAAACTGCAACGGGAAACCTGGGCCGCCCATCTGCCCATGAAATATACCTGTGTCACTCACACGTTTCTCTACTTCTCCCTACCATGCATACACAGGGGTGCAAGTATCCAAAATCCCAAAAATGAGTTTGTCGATGTTCCTGATCCGCATGTCATGCCAGAAATGGAACCGAAAATCAGATTTTATGTTATATCAATTACTGCGAAAACACAAGCCTGAACTGTTCATATATAACTGCACACCACCAGACACAAGTGTTGGTTGAACAGGAAAATGTGTGCTGTAAACAATTCCACCTAAGGCAGCCCACATGGTTTGGGATTTCATTATCATACATCAGACAAATTTTATTATTACACTTTTTTGTATGTTCCTATTCATTTTAACTTATTCACATATTCAGTATTATCTTTTCCGCTCTACTCTATATCAAAAATAACTATCGCATAGCAAACACTTCCATAAAAACCGGCAAGACGAAGAAGTGTTGTAATCATGTCACTGAGAAGTTAATTTTGGTTCATTCAGTACCATTTGATGTTGGCACACAATAACCATGTCAATGATGCAATAAGTGTGGTCAGTCCAGAATCTTTTTCTTTTGACTGGACAAGAAATGAATATCACGCTGTCTTGAAGCTAGATCTGCCAATTTTCACGAATTCTTCAACGATATAGAGATGACCCAAAAGATATGGAATAAAATTTTCACAATCCGGAAATCCAGTTTAATTCAGAAAACTTGCACCCCAACACACATTATGAAACAGGAAAGGGATTTGGCTTGCATACTTACCAGGTCATGTTTGGTGAAAGTTATAGCCTGGGTGGTGTATTAGTACTGTGTTTGGCAGTCTCTGTACTGCATTAGCCACAAAACATGGCCAACTGAGCATACCTACAGGCTATAGCTTGCACCAGTTTGCCAAGGTCTGAACAAATCACAACTATACTGTCTGGGTCATTCTTGCCTCCAACAAAACAAATGCATGTGGGTCAAATAGCACTCACCCTTCTCCTTTCTGTAATGAAAGCACCAGTAAACATATACATGAGATTTTCCTCTCCCATCAAGGGAGAAAGCACAAATGGCTGTTTCTTCTTTTCAACTTTTAAAATGCACCTTCAACATGCAGCATGTGTATTTTCTTTGTCAAAAAGCCATCACAGAAATGAACCAAATACCACCCCAATGCCCCCTATTCAAACACATCTTTTTAAACATTCTTTTTTTTTTTTTTTTTTTTTTTCAAAAACAGGTATGTATCAATACACAGGAGGATTTGTGTTCCGACATTCAAATCTTTACTTACTTCACCAATGTTAGCATTGTTCAAAATGTCATGAATCATGGCAATGGCATTCTGGACTTTCTCCGGATGACCTGAGATGGAACAGATGCGTTCATCTGTTGTTCCATCATCTGAAACATCAGTAAACAAAAGTTAGTATTATCTGAAAGCACTTGGTTTCAAACAAATACATTTCACAACCACAGCATCTAAATTTTAACCACTGAGTATTTCTACACTGGTAAGAAATGCAAACAAACAGGTTGGGAAGACAGATTTGGAACAAACTGTCACAGAATCTTGTAAAGAGTAAAAAGACTGAGTACCTGAATATTTATATGGGCGCACCTGATTATTTATGTATCAACAGAATGGTAGCGAGATCAATTTACAAATAATGTGACAACAGCAAGAATGTTCTGAAGAAAAATTCATCACAAACAGTAAACAATCATCACAGCCCTTAGACCCTAAGCAACAAAGATGTGTCTTTCTGATGAAGGAAGGTCTACTATCAAACCCCACTCATGGGATGCTCAGTGCATCCTGGTAGTGTCAGCGAATCTTTCCTCATCACTGTGACACAATGTCGACACCTACAGTCCCACAACACGGGCAGCAGGCTGTGATCTGTGCTCTACTGATGCATTACACTCTGTACCGCACAGTATTTAATAAGATCTCCACCACAAGCAAAGCTTGCAAGATCTGTAATGAAGCACAGAGGTTGTGGTGTGAGATGAACAATATTTTCTTTGATCCTGGCTGAGCTTGTTGATGCCAACACAGGGTCAAATTGATCAATAAACTGAAAACCTGTAAGACATGTGAGTTTACTAACTAGAAGAAAAAAAGAAATGACATATATTAGTCAGAGAACCTGGGCAATTTACGAACAAGATGTGTCTGTGACGTAGGAAGGTCAGCTATCAAATCCCACTCATCAGACGCTCAGTGATCTATGTGGTGTAGGAATGTCTACTATCGAAGCCCGCTCATGGGATGCTCAGTGATCTAAGCGGGACGCTCAGTGATCTAAATGGTGTAGGAAGGTCTACTATTAAACCCCACTCATTAGATGCTCAGTGATCTGTCTTTGCAGTGTAGGAAGGTCTACTATCAAACCCCACTCATGGGATGCTCAGTGCATCCTGGTGGTGTCAGCGAATCCTTCGTCATCACTGTGGCACTATGTCGACACCTACAGTCCCACAACACGGGCAGCAGGCTGTGATCTGTGCTCTACTGGTGCATTTCCCTCTGCGCCACAAGGCAGTTAATAATATCTCAACCACTGGCAACGCTGGCAAGATTTGTAATTAAGCACAGAGGTTGTGCCAGGTGACAAACCAACAATATTTTCTTCAATCCTGAAATGAATTTGACACCAAATCAAGGTCAAATTGATCAATAAAAACTGAAAACTTGTAAGATTTGTGAGTTAACTGACTAGAACAAAGAAAGAAATGACAGACAATAGTTGGAGAACCTGGGCCATGTATGAACAAGATGTGTCTGTGATGTATGAAGGTCTACTATCAAACCCCACTCATTAGACACTCAATGATCTATGTGGTGGAGGAAGGTCTGCTATCAAAGCCCACTCACAGGATGCTCAGTGATCTAAGTGGTGTAGGAAAGTCTACTATTAAACCCCACATTAGACACGCTCAGTGATCTGTCTTTGTGGTGTAGGAAGGTCTACTATCAAACCTCAACTCACAGGACGCTCAGTGATCTATGTGGTGTAGGAAGGTCTACTATCAAACCCCACTCATGGGATGCTCGGTGCATCCTGGTGGTGTCAGCGAATCCTTCCTCATCACTGTGGCACAATGTCGACACCTACAGTCCCACAACACGGGCAGCAGGCTGTGATCTGTGCTCTACTGGTGCATTACACTCTGTACCTCACAGTAGTATAATATCTCCACCACCAGCAAAGCTTGCAAGATTTGTAATGAAGCACAGAGGTTGTGGCGTGAGATGAACCAACAATATTTTCTTTGATCCTGAAAGGCTGAGCTTGACTGATGCCAACTCAAGGTCAAATTGATCAATAAACTGAAAACCTGTAAGATTTGAGTTCACTAACTAGAAGAAAGAAGGAAATGACAGACATTAGTCCGAGAACCTGGGCAATGTACAACAAGATGTGTCTGTGACGTAGGAAGGTCAACTATCAAACCCCACTCATTAGACGCTCAGTGATCTATGTGGTGTAGGAAGGTCTACTATCAAACCCCACTCATGGGACGCTCAGTGCATCCTGGTGGTGTCAGCGAATCCTTCCCTTTCACTGTGGCACAATGTCGACACCTACAGTCCCACAACATGGGCAGCAGGCTGTGATCTGTGCTCCACTCTTGCATTTCACTCTTACAGCAGTAAACGTACAAGCACAGCTTTCCAGACTGAAAACTGCTGTGATCAATGGCGTTGCATATTAACTGTTCTGAGTAACCTTTCTTGTGATGCTGACCCATAATGTATCACATGGTGGGATACACAAACCATTTTTTTTTGTAAAGTTTGAAACCCAGACAGTCTAACTTTAACAAAGAAGGGGGAAAAAAAAAAAAGAAAAAAAAAAGGGGGGGGGGGGGGGGGGGGGAAGGGAGAGACCATGCAGACAATGTTAACCACCCAACAGTAAATCATACACAAAACAAGCAGCATAAAATGAATATTAAAAAAAGAAAAAAAAAGGGCAAAACATTTTTTTCAATATCTTTCTCAAAACTAAGGACAAAGAAAAACCAAACACAGTTGTCCCTCACCTGGCTTGAACTGGATCTTTACTCCCATGTCATTCTGGATCTTCTTGATTGTCTCCCCTCCCTTTCCAATCACTAGGCCCACAGCCTGACGGGGCACAGGGATCTGTAATCACACAGCAAATCCATCATGGAAATAAATAACTACTGTAACACTTGATTTCTTCTTTTCTTTTTTTGCTGCTGCATCATTTCAGGGAAGCCACCATGGAAGAATATGTCTGGCCTTCTCCAATGTTCATCAGTGATCATGATTTGAGGCCCTGACTGGCATAGTATCGTGTCCTTTGGGAAAGACACCACTCCACCAAGGTGTATATGGGTGCCCAACTCCTGGAGAAGGTAAAAAATGGCAGGAGAGGATTCGGGACACCTTTCTATGCCAAGCCCCTGACACAGTGGATATGTAGATGGATGTAAAAATCTATGGGATCATATAACCTTTTTAAAAAAAAATCATCTCCACCATTAACACCATGAATTTCTGCCCTTCCATCTGCAGCAGAGGTTTTCTGCCATCCCAGGCACTTCTGGTGTTATAGCAAGTCACAATATTTGCTACAAACATTCCCTCTGGTTATTTACCCCTGACCTGCTGCACTCAACCTCCAATGCAATAATTCCAACCAATGTCTGTTGCGATCATACAGCAGAAAGAAAACTAAAAAACATGAAACAAGAACACAACTGAAGAAAGGATCTATCAGTTAAAAAAAAAAAAAATTCTTTCGATATCACAAAGAAACTATTGAATATCCTACATGCCTCAAGAGACATTGTGGGAAGGCATGTGCCCAGACCCCTTCATGGGACACACTGAGGACAGCATCCAGTGGAGAGTCAGCACAGTCCTTCCACTTCTCTGTAGCACAATGTCGACACCTCATGTCCCACAACACAGACACCAAGCTCTAATATTGTGCTTCTTTTTATTCCCCACCGTTATAATTCCTTTCTGTACAATACGAATACACCTAGATACATACTGAACAGTACCAATCAGGGCTTGACATTGACTTTTTTCCCACTTGTCCAGTTGGGCAATTCACTTGAAAATTCACTTGCCCGGACAGAATTTGCACTTGCCCAACTTTCAGAAACTTACATGCATCACCAAATGCTCATGTGCACGCACGCACACAAACACGTCAAACCCTTTTCTTTAACTGATGTTTGTTTTGTTGGGTTTCACCAAAGATAACTGTTGTTTTAAACAGCCAAAACAAGTTTTATCTCAGTCTCACTTGACAAAAGCTGCCTTTGGCATGTTTTTGCAGTTGACTGTCAACCAAAGAAATTATTTCTTTTTTTAACCTCCACTGCAAACAGCAACCTGCAGAAATAAAAAGAAAAGCCAGCATTTGTACTGTGAGACAATCAGTGTCAGGATTTGACAGATCCAAGTACAATTCTGTTAGAAGGGGTCAAAAGTTACTGTTTCTCACTTGCCTGGTAGGGCAACTGTGTTGAAAATTCACTTGCTAGGATGGCCACACCAGGATGGGTTTTAGTTGTTCTCACCCACATCAGAGAGAGAGAGAGAGAGAGAGAGAGTGTGTGAGTGAGTGGAAGGGGATGGTGAAGGGTCACAGTTCCAAGAGGGAAGGTGATACAGCTGTTCTACTACACTGAGGTTGCTTAGCAACGGAGCTTTCCACAATGTCCTTTGATATGTCGATCCACTCAGCAAAACTGGACTTTGACCCCTACCCTGCATCCATCCTTTCTGCTATTCCCAGTCTGACCATGCAAAAAAAACAAACAAAAAAAGGGGGGGGGGGGGTGCCAGGGTGACGGGGTAGGGGAAGGGGTGGGGGTGGGGGGGTCAGGATAAGCAAGTCTGCGATATGGGAGGTGGTGTCTGGAGGAGGGGTCAAAGAGAAAGTTAGGGGGGAGGGGGGGTGAAGGAATGAGAAGTGGAGAGGATTGTGGAGGTCATGTCTGTGTTGACTTGGTTTAAGTTACGATTCTACAGTAGGGGTGAGGTCTACGTAGGTGGAGGAAGAATGGGGGTGGGTGGGGGAGGGGGGGGGGGGTGGAAGATGTGCATGGCTATCCATGTAGGTTGCCCTCTTGGACTGACTACAGACAGGCCTGGCTGGCAGCCATGTAACACCATCAGGCAGGTGCCAGCAGTGAACTTTTCACTTTCCTCCAAAGAACCTGTCGCCACGCAAGCAGCATCAAAACTCTCCACTTTGTTGTTGTGGGCCAGAGAACTCTTGGCCAAAATATTTTTTTCTTTCCTCGAAAGTCGCACCGAAATCAATTTTCATGTACAAGTCAAAATGATGTACAAATTACCCCCAAATGGTACTGGTAAACAGGTCTGTCATAGAAACAAACTTGTTGTTTTTTTAACTCACTCGGGACGACAAGTTTTCTCCCTTGCTTTTCCCCACAGACGGCCCATTTGCAAGGGTTTGGAAAAAAATTACAAAAAATACAAAATACTGTGTAAGAAAATGAAACTTTCAGAACTGGTTTATTACGTGTTGAGCTATTACATAAAAAAAAATCAAATTTCTCATCGTATTTTTACAGTTTCGCCATATGTAGAAAATACTGCTAATTTTTCACCCCGAATCACCATACCCATGCTCGTTTTCTGCATTAAATTCACTTTCTTCTTTGTCATCATCCACATCTTCAATGTCCGACCCTGAGAAGAGCCCGTTTTGCTAACAGGCTGGCACGCAAGCAGACGACTGGTCAGTGACTTTGTCAGCGTGTGTGCGAGACGGGCCACACATCCCAGGCTGACCAATCAAACTGTTCGATTGTGGAGTGAACCAGAATAGCGCACTCTGCTTGGCTAATCACAAAATCACATGTACAGCGCATGATGGAATTTTACTTTCGGAGAATGCTATTCCATTCCTTCGTCCGAATCCGAACACGTTTTGTGTAGGAATGCTCACGCATTCCTTCGTCCGGACAGAGTTAAAGTGGAACGACATTTGAGTGCGTTGCGACGTGATTTTTTTTTTTTAGTTGTGATGTGATGGGCGGAAGATGAACTACGCTATAAGAAAAATTACCATGGGCTCTCCAAAAATAGCAACCAATGGCAAATCACCTTTTAGAGCTGCATGACAGCTCTCTCTTTCCACTGGCCGCTTGTCACAGTCAGACACAAAACATCGTCTGCTAGAGGAAGAGTGTCAGACAATCGGTGTCGGGAGCATGATAGATATTTTTTAAAACAAAACATGCTCGTCTTGGAAAATATAATAGGCAACACTTGCCTGACACAATGATCTACTTGCCCCGGGCAGTCAGGCAACTGTTAATGTCGAGCCCTGCCAATACTAATACACCTATAAGCATACACTGAACAGTACCAGAACTAATATACCTGTACAGTGAACAATGCCAATACTAATACACCTACAGTCTACATATACACACACACTGAACGACATGTCTGTAACAATACCAATACACAGGTCTACACTCACTGAATGACATGTCTGAACATGGAACATGGCCTGGGGAGTCTTAGTACTGTGTAAGCCACAAAATCAGGCTCAAGAGAGCAATCTGCTGATTGTAACTTGCAACAGTTTGACGCTAAATATATCTGCCTAAAAAACTATTGCCAGATGTCACACCACAACCATACTCTCTGTGTATCTATTATCAATCATTTTGAAACAGGAGCAACTCACTGTGTTTAAAATCCAACAAAACATAACCGCAAAGAGAACCAAAGTTTGTTCACAGGACCCTACATGCCTCAAGAGACATTGTGGGAAGGCATGTGCCCAGACCCCTTCATGGGACACACTGAGGACAGCATCCAGTGGAGAGTCAGCACAGTCCTTCCACTTCTCTGTAGCACAATGTCGACACCTCATGTCCCACAACACAGACACCAAGCTCTAATATTGTGCTTCTTTTTACTCTTCACCATCATAATTCCTTTCTGTACAATACGAATACACCTAGATACATACTGAACAGTACCAATACTAATACACCTATACTCACACAATGAACAGTACCAATACTAATACACCTATACTCACACAATGAACAGTACCAGAACTAATATACCTGTACAGTGAACTATGCCAATACTAATACACCTACGGTCTACATATACACAAACTGAACGACATGTCTGTAACAATACTAACACACAGGTCTACACACTCACTGAATGACATGTCTGAACATGGAACATGGACTGGGGAGTCTTAGTACTGTGCAAGCCACAAAATCAGGCTCAAGAGAGCAATCTGCCGACTGCAACTTGCAACAGTTTGACACTATATACATTTGCCTAAAAACTACTGCCAGATGTTGGCAATCATGCCACAACCAAAGTTACAATTCTCTCCCTGTGTCTATTATCAATCAGTTTCAAACTGAAACAAATCTTTCTGTGTTCAAAATCCAACAAAACATAACCACAAAGAGAACCAAAGTTTATTCACAGAACTCTACATGCCTCAAGAGACATTGTAGGAAGGCATGTGCCCAGACCCCTTCATGGGACACACTGAGGACAGCATCCAGTGGAGAGTCAGCACAGTCCTTCCACTTCTCTGTAGCACAATGTCGACACCTCATGTCCCACAACATAGACACCAGGCTCTAATACTGTGCACATTACTTTCTATGTTACACTACATGTTCACAGGTATTCTTTCAATTAGCAAATTAAAAATAAAATGAAATACAGTGCAATAAAGAGATGCTGTGATGTCGATGGTTTGGCAACCAACTTTTAAAACTGTGTTCACCAGACAAGGGTTTGAAACTCACTTTGGCATAGTGCTGTACTTGGGGTAGGCACTTTATTTTCCTTACCCCTCCCAGGTGTGAATGGGTCATCGGTTGGAAGGGGGGGGGGGGGGGGGGGGGGGGACACGGCAGTGCAAAAGAGAGCAAAATGATGATTTTTCATTATTTTGGTTTTACATGGATTTTGATTATTGGAGATCTCTTCTATCATATGCATAAGTTTTTCAACTGTAAAGATGTCTTTAACAATAAAAAAAAAATTGCCAATAAAGACTGCTTGCTGAATCACAGAAGTGTTTATCATGTTCAATTTTGACACAAGTCGTCATTTCTGGCCCTGACAACATACCCAACATACTTTGGACTTGCTCATTAACGAGTAAACCTACAACCATGAGACTTTGCATGACTGTCATATAACATGTTATTGAAGTTTTGTCATTAATATGTATGAAAATATTCTCTGGGTTTTTATTCTTAGCAGTTCCAGTCTTTTCCCCATTGTAAATTCTGAGGATTTCGCAATGCCCAAAATTTCAAAAATTCATAAAAAATACAATAATTGAAGAATCAACAAAATCTAACGCGAAAATGAAGATTACGTCAATGTGCATCAAGTCCACATAACAAAAAGTGTTTGTATGCACCAAAAACCTGATTTCTTTGATACGTTGTTTGGCGGCCATTTTCATTTGTTTCCATAGCAACGGGTATTCACAGAAATCTAAGAACACATTTTTTGTGATCCACAAGTGATGATACACCTAGTTATTTGACTGTAGTGTCTGACCTTAAAACAGCAAAGAGGACTGAGCCCTGATTTCCTATGCTGATAACTACTCTGTGAATATGGATTCACTGCTACCGACAGCTGCAGAAGGCTGCGGAACCATTAACTTTTTTTTAGCACAGAACCATCACCACCACTTCAGTTCCATTCTACAACAGTACATACCACACACAGTGAACAGCCCCAACTCACCTCCATTCCTCCCCCTGGGGGCCCCCCACCACCATGGCCCATGCCGTCAAAGTTGTTGAAACCCATACTGCCAGGTGGCTGCATGTCCTTCTCTGCCAGCAGTTCTAAAACCAGCTCCTTTGCTCGCTGGAAACAAAACACAATCATCAGTCTCTCAAGAACATTCCTCTCCTAATGCTTTATTCTCTTTATTTATAGCCACAATCAACTGAATGTGAGTACTAATTGTATTTGCCAATACATGAAAGATAACCACCAGTGCAATAAACACAAACAAATTAAGCTAACACTTACAGTCATCTGATCTTCAAATTTTTTAACAACTTTACCCCCCTGCTTTTCTAGCATGCAACTTCCACCTTTTGTGTGTGTGTGTGATTAATCAAGATACAAACTTTAACAAATATAATTTTTCTTTGAATTTAAAATGTGTACATTTCATTCTAGTTTGTCATTCAACCTCACCAATCTTTCAACTCTGCAATGGCTCTTTATACAATGGAGTGGGCAGACAAGAGAGTGAAAGACAGCAAGAGTGAAAGACTGACAGAAAAAGGGATGCAATGCAAGAAGCAAATATTCAATGCCCACAGATGTACCCACCTGGCACTTCGCTGGCTCTCCGGAAATCCTCAGTGGTTTATCCATGGCCGTGGGGGCGTTGCTGTCCTGAATCATGACCATTTTCACATTCGCACGTTCCTGAAAACCACCACATAATAAAATTAGCTACGCCACAAACATCCACACGAATTAACTCCCATTTATATGTCTTTCAGCTTCCCCCACAAAAGATAATTCTAATCTGTAAAAAAATTTTTTTTTTTTTAAAGTGACAGTGTACTGAATTCAACCAGAGCAAATTCTGTGCAAAAAATAGCACTTTGCAAGACGAAAATAACACCATACCAAAACAAACCTAACAGAAACACTGATTGATATTGATACTTATTTCGCACCTCTCCATAGTCAGAAACCAAGATCTAAGCACTTTATAAAGACATTTGCACAACAGACTGCCTACCTAGGTAGGACCTACTGACAGCTGCCTTTAGATGCTCCTCATTCATTTCCTGTCATTCACAAGCTTCAATCACATACACAATGTATATGTGAGTGGATTTTCGCAATAAAATTTTGCCAGGGACAACTCTCTGGTCTCTTGCTGCCATGTGTGCACTCAGAGTGCATGCTACACATAGGACATCGGTTTATCATCTCCTCTAAATCACCAAACCCCCACCACCACTGCTCACCTGCAGCTGCCGAATGGTCTCGCCTCCCTTGCCAATGATGAGGCCCACCTTGGGCCCAGGTATGGACATCTCCAACACAGAGCTGCCTTCAGGGCCAGGGCCCCCACGGTCTCGGTCACGGTCGCGGTCACCACCGCGGTCACGGTCACGCTCACGCTCACCCGGACCTCCCATCATGCCCTCCTTGCCCGGAGCGTCGCTGGCTCGCTCGATCACTTGCTGGATCAGCTGCTTGCACAAACTGAACAGAGCAAGGTTACAGCGCTGTCAGACGATGAACAACAGTCTTTGATTGTAAAATTTGTCTCGACTGTCTTAATCTACACCAATCTAATATATTCAGAGCCTATGTGAAGGAGGGAATTGTTGTGAGAATCTTAGTGTATGTGCGAACAAGGAATGGTCATTCATTTCAAACTGCACATATTTTCATGAGAATTAAAAGTGATCCAGGAACTACTGTGAAATAATATTTTTAAAAAAGTGACACCAGACACCACTCCATTTATTTCCTACACAAAGATGACAACACACATCTATGAATAAAGAATCACATAAGAATGTGAAAAAATGATTTCTTTTTAAGTTACCTGACTGCTCTGACCACCACTACCTGACGTACCTGATGGACTGAGGGGGCCCAGTGAGACTGCAAGGCCTGTTGGGCAAACCCCCGCTGTCTGGGGCGATCTGTACCTTGCACCCTGACTCCGCCTGAATCCTGCTGATCTGCTCCCCACCTTTTCCAATGACTGAAACAGGCATACTCACATTTCAATATACTGCACTAAAGTCACTAAATCACTAATAGCCTACATATATTTTACAAATTCACATAAACAAACAAGCTATTCTAGCCATGCTGCACATGCAAAAACTATCTATCACATTTTGTTTTTGTGTCAATGGCGCAAAAGTAAAATACTGGCAGCATTCTGGAAGCATATGTTCTTTTTTTTTTTCAAATATAAAATCTTATTCATTCTATTAAACTGATAAAAATAAAAATAAATCCATTTTTATCACCAGCATAAAAGCAGAGCATCTAATCACATAACACATATTCTCTAACCAGGCTGGGGAATTGTCCAGGAGTTTCCTCTGAAAACTGGCCTCAGTCCTGGGGCTGCCTTAGGCCCCAGGTGGAGTGCAGAGGCAACGCCCTGTTGTGGGGTTCAGGAGGGCAAAGCCTCATTGGCGACAACGAAATTAGTTATTTTTAAGAGGTTTTGGGGGCCTCTCCTGAAAGTTACGACAATAATTCAGTTTCTTCTCTGCCCCCCCTAAAATTTTTCCCCTCTGAAATCATCTGCTCTTGCACTGAAAACAGCGGATCCACTGAGAGTTCCCCAGCCTGTCTAACAAACTTCTTTTCTTCTCAAGTTCTCGATGCCACATCCACCAAATCTCTTTATTATGTCAAATCTTCTCGGAACTGCAAAAAAGACTCTTCCTTCTGCCTACACTTTATCTGAACTCCCCAATGTCTTCTCCTCTTTCTTTTTCGACAAAGTCCAAAATATTCGTACCATCTTAGACCAAATGCCTTTCCAACCTGCTCATCCTGATCCTCAATTCAACGACACTCCTCTCCATTCCTTTAACCCCTAGGCTGCCTGCATGACGAGATAACTCGTCATGGCAAGCATGTATGCTTCGCTGCCACAATGACGAGATAACTCGTCATAGAAATATTCTGACTTTTCCCTGCTTTGCATTCAGTTCGTTGACAAAAATGCTGGTAGCTTTAGCTTGGGGAATCTTTCTGGATTCTATTCATAGCTAGAAACACCATCTGCGTCATAAGGCAGTCCTTTATTTAGGTCGGTCCGCGGCCACTGTGGCTGTGGTTAACAGCGCAGTCCAGACCCATAATTTGACCATTTTCAACTCGCTCGTTTCACTACCAAACTTAATTAAATGACACCAATCTTATACTGGAATAAAGTTCATTCTTTCATCTATCTTCCTGTGGTATTTGTTTTTATCATTCGAGTCAAACTGGTATGTGCCGGGCGTTTAAACACAAAGGGTGTCGCGTCGATTTTTACTGCGGTGACCGACTCCGCCGTGCTTGCCGCGCGAGCAGAATAACATGTGTGTCACTCGATCGTTTCGCGCTGCATTGTTTGGCCATGTATAAATTTAGAAACTATGTCACTGGCAAGCCAGGATTCTCAAGTTTAGATTTGCTAGAAATTTGTTGGGGTTTTCACAGAAAGTAGATCTGAAAGTCGCAGCGAAAGTGTGAGACTGATGTTTGCGACCCTATAACATACGAACCAGTGTTTCAAATCACGAGCAAATTACAAGAAAAGAAAGTTTAAACTATGCACTTTCAAGTGCAATTCATGGCTTTTTCTATAAAGAGAGAGTCTCGAACGCGCTTTGGAAGAAAAACGAGTGACCGATTTCGGATCCCGCAACGCTGCTCGACCATGGCGGCGATCGAAGCCGTCTGCTCGTCATCATCGTTTGAAGAATGGAAAACACGCCAACTTACAGGTTTGTAAGCAAATTTTTTTTCAATATGTTTATTTTGAAAATAAATGTAAATCATATTTTTTATATTTTGTGGGTTTGGATGAATCCTAACAACTTTGCTTCAGCAGTGTTGATGTGTAACTGGGAACAGTAACGCTTCGTCAGTCACGTTATTTTTTTTAGCACAATTATGATTTTTTATTCAAAAATTTACCGCGATCGACAGCTGTATCTAGAAGATGAAGTGTCAGATTATTCAGTAATTTTTTTGTTGTACAAGGGTTTTGAGTTAGTGAGAGCGGATTTATGGTTTAATATTGTGACCGACGTCGGACAGCATGGGAACACGTGTATCTTTCCACTTCTGTTCTGGTCATCAAACGCCAAGACAATTTCACGCGTCTGTGTGTGTGCGTGCGTGCGTGCGTGCGCGCATTAGTATGTATCTTATATACTAAGAGTGTATGCACAGAGTTAGTGTCTGTTGAACTGATGTAGCATGCATACATGAGGTTGCCTGAGTATGGATTAGTTTGTGTGTGTGTGTGTGTGTGTGTGTGTGTGTGTGTGTGTGTGTGTGTGTGTGTGTGTGTGTGTGTGTGTAAATGATTTAAAGAATAAATAACTTATATGATTAGTAAACATGAAATAAGTTTAAGATATGTTGTTACATAAAACTTACATCAATTTAAGTGAAACCATTACAGTGGAGTAGTAATGAAATTAGTAGATCATGTATCAGTGCACATTCATCACACACTCATGCACACACACATATAAATGATATATATGCAAAAGCATCTATGAAATGAAAAAAAAAAAAGTATTTTAAAGCATTAGAGCTGTCTCAAATTTCATGCCTGTGTATTTCAGATGATGATCAGTATAAAGCCTTAAGGGCGACTGTTGCACACAGTGGACGAAGAAGACCACCATCAGCACCCAAGGTTCCATCCAACAACAAACTCTTGATGCAGTTAAATATGTTAAAGCATCAAGAAAACAAAACCTGGGGGGAAATGGAACATTTTCTACACAAATTGTTCCCAGAGTGTACCTTTCCACGTGTGGTGTCAATAGTTAAGGAATTCAGCAAGTGTGAAACGATCAGTGGTGCTGAATGTTTTTTACAAGAAAGGAAAGATTCATGCATCTTCCCTGGCCCCTCCTGTCAGAAGTTTGGAATTACACGTGCAGATCTTTTGAAAGGAACTGTAAAGGACTGTGAGGCTTTACTCAGTTGTCCTATTGGTCTTGTGTCTGAAGTATGTCACTTAGCTAGGATATTGAGGATAAAGGATGCAACATTGCATAAATGACACTTGGTCAGAGATTTGCCACCAACCCAACAGCTCAAATTAAAACTGGGGAGGCTCAGAGCAGATGAGGCTCGCCTGCGTAAAAACAGAAGTAAACCAGGGGGAGAGAGTGCACTTCAAGATTTTGTAGAACTTCCTTTTGAAAGTGCAGAGGTCATCAGAGACAGCAGGAAGAAGCAAAAAACTGTCAAACAGCTACCTCCTACTTCAGACCCAGAGCCAGCATGCAGCAAAAAAAAAAATGAGGACATTATCACACAGGAACTAAGAACAACGACAGAGGAGGTGTCATTTCTTAAAGCAAAACTGAGTGAAAAAGAAAGGGAACTGCAAATCAAGGATGCTGAAATGACTGGACTTCTGTTATGTCAAATATGCACATTTACAATTACTCTGGTGATATCTTACAGCATAGTATCATCATGATTGTAAAAAACTTGCTCATTTGTTACTAAAAACCATATACTTTGTGACTGTTTTCATTGTTATTTGCATTTCTGATAGCATAAAGTCTTCCAAAAAACTGTATTCTACATGCTTTTCTGAACATGCACATATCTGAAATGTTTTTGTAGCTTGAAAACTTTCTGAGATATCAGCATTATAAGTCAGCATGTTATCACTGTGAAATCAGGCCATTCGACACTTGACAAAACTGAATATTTTGCTATTTTGAAGGCACTGTCTCTCTCTAAGCATGTTCTTGAGTAGGCCAGAAAAAATTCAGCATAAACTAGGTATGGGTGGAACCAAGTACAGCAAAGAACAATGTGGTAAGTCTTCATCTTAAAATTTTATGACAGTCTAAAAATAGCAATTTGTTAAATCTGTCAAAACGCGTCATTTTTGCACATTTTTAGACGCCGTTTTCTTAAAAACTACTGGGTATAATGCAATGAAAATTTGCATGTGAAGTTAGTTTTTTATGTTCTTTCCAATGGTGTAATTAGTTTTTAGATATGTTGAATTTCAAAATTTAAGTGGTCCTACCTACTTTATTTGAACGTTTTGGTTGGGTTACTGGCCGCAGTCTTTGCCTGGCTCCGCTCCTCACTCGCTCAACAAAATGTCGGACTGACTCCGTGTTCAAGGCATGCGATTGTGACGAACTAAATCAGCCAAAATTACTTTCTTTAGCTGATGCTCAGAAAGAATTGGAGCATAAATTCGAAGAAGACAGTGGTGAACATTTATAGGACGATTTGATAGAAAATAAAGGGAGCAATCAAGAGAGTGGCCAAGATACAACTATCAGTGAGAGATGCAGGCTGTTCAACTCTAGCAGACGACAGGTCACCTAATTTTTAGCAGGGCACCGTATGAGCTATTTTCTTGGCACTCAGCCAACGCGGTCTGATGAGAACTGGATGAAGTGACGGTGTGAGAGGGGTGAAGAGGAGGGGGGTGGAGACTGAGGGGGCGTGGCCTCACATCCATATTATCACTTGCAGAAGTCACAATGCATCTATTTCTTTTTCAGTTGTTTTTTTATATTGTGGTTGTTCTAGTATGATTTTGTGTGTGCAGATATCCATTTGTCCAGAAAATGATATTTTTGTGCAAATTACCAGACTAATGTTTGTAATGAACAAGTTGAAAATGTGACAAAAAACAAAACACTGATTTCAAAACAACAGCATGTCACTTAAAATGCATAAAATGGGAAAACATCATGTGTTTTGCATTCTTTATTCATTTCCCTTTCAGAAAAAATATACTTTTATGAGTCTTTCTCCAATAACAAAGAGCACAGAATTTTTTGAAAATTTATACCCGTTTTTTGTGAAAAAACCCTGGCAAATAGATTTCACTCAAATCTTATTTTCCTGGCAGCGAAAGGGTTAATCCATTAACTGAAACAGAAGTCCATGATATCCTGAAAGAAATGACAATTAAATCCTGTGAGCTCAATCCTATACCAGCCTGTCTTTTCCCAGTGTGTCTCACAGCTTCTCCCCACAATCACCAATATTGTCAACTCATCCCTTCTCACTGGAACGTTTCCATCCACTTTCAAAACTGCAATCGCCCGGCCACTTCTGAAGAAATCCAACCTTGGCGCAAACATTTTGAAAAACTATCGACCAGTTTCTGATCTTCCATTCCTGTCCAAACTCCTTGAAAAAGCTGTCCTGAAGCAGCTCAACAATCACCTTTGTTTCAACAATCTCATCCACCCATTTCAGTCTGCCTATCGTGCTGACCACAGCACCGAAACCACTCTCCTCCACATCCTGAATAACCTACTGCTAGCTTCCAACTCAGGACAAATCTCCCTTATCACTCTTCTCGACTTGTCAGCCGTCTTTGACACGATAGACTATTCAATCCTTCTTTCCCCGTCTTCATTTTACATTTGGTATCAATGGCACTGTTCTAAACTGGTTCAAATCTTAATCTCACTGATCGATTCCAGTCTGTCATTGTTGACTATTTCCAGTCCTAACCCGTTAAAATTGAACATGGAGTCCCACAGGGATCTGTTTTAGGCCCAATGCTCTTCACACTGTACACTGCTCCTCTCGCTGAAATTATAAACCGCCATGATTTCAGTCATCATTTTTATGCTGATGACACTCAACTCCAGAAGAGTGACACCAACGAAAAACTGTCGTCACTCTTGCAAGAAACATCCAACTGCTTCCTGGACATTCAAAATTGGATGACTCTAAATAAGTTACAATTGAACGTGGACAAAACTGAAGCAATGATCATAGGAACTAAACAAAAACTCTCTTCCATCACAACTGGCACAATCAAACTTGGCAGTACATCCATCCCTCTTTCCAGTTCAGTTAGGAACCTCGGCGTTGTCCTTGACAACACACTGTCCATGCAAAAATTTATCAGTCAGACATGTCATTCCTGCTACTTTCAACTGCGGCTCATCAGTTCCATCCGGAAATATCTGTCCACTGACGCAGCATCTAGACTTGTCGTTTCTCTCATTCTCTCTCGCCTTGACTACTGTAACTCTCTATTGTCTGGTTTGCCTGCTTCATCCATTCCGTCCTGTCAGCGCATACTAAACTCTGCTGCCCGACTCGTCCTCAGAAAGAAAAGATCTGAGCACATCACTCCTCTTTTGCAACATCTCCACTGGCTCCCTGTCTCACACAGAATAAAGTACAAGATCAGCACTCTCTGTTATAAATGCATTCACAAATCAGCCCCTTCCTATCTCTGTGGTTGCCTTCACCTCTACACTTACATCTCGCTCACTACGATCAGCTTCGGATCCACTCTGTTTACGCATACCCAGATTCAAGCTCTCGACTGTTGGCCGCCATTCTTTCCCTGTCTCTGGACCTTGCAACTGGAATGAACTTCCTCTTTCGCTTCGTCAAGTCTCCACACTCAGCTCTTTCAAGTCTGGCCTTAAAACCCACCTCTTCCCAAAATAGCATCCCTCCCCTGCCTCTTCCTTGTCTTCAGTTTCTCCAGTTTTAAAGTTATGCATGCGTGTGAATGACTGGTGCGAAAGCGCTTTGATTTGTCTCAGCACAAGATTCAGCACTATATAAATACCATTATCATTATTATTAACAACACAAAAAAAGACTAGCAGTATACTCACTCAGCCCCACCATCTTGTCTGGCACATGGTAGGTTTCCGTGGTGACCATACCCAGCCCTGCATGGGGGCCTGGCTTGGGAGGCTGCTTGGTGGGGTCCGAGGGGTTCAAACCCAGCTGACGGTTGATGCGTGCCGCTGCTTCTTGGGCCGCCTGGGCTGCCTCACTGTGAACAGGTGCATGCCAACGCTCATCATCCCATGCTGGAGAACGCTTTGTTGTGTAACTAATGAGTGAAATGCCTTTACCAAAGGCTCTGCAACCACTTACTGTTATTACAAAGATTAAGTGATAACTTAATGGGAAAACAGCATCAAGAACCAAATGTCTATATTTTCATTTTAAATAATTACTGATACACATACTTATATAATGCAGGCTACACAGTGCCTATCCTCAGAGACCAAGGTCTAACCATTATATGATTTTGCACATCAGGCTGCCTACCCAGGTAGTCACCTTTAAGGCCACACCATTAATTTCATGTCATTCTGTCAGGATTCAGCCACTCACACACACACATACAGTCACTACATGTAACAGATGTCCTAAAGCAGCATACTTACAGGGGCACATTGGATCCCTGGTTGGCTAGAGCTTGGAGCTGGGCCCCGATATTGCTCACCCCAGCTGTAAGAAGAGAACAACATTGTAGCCCACCCCACCACAAAAAGTAACAAGACACTAAACTTAACCATCCCTGATATCAAACTGTCTGATATTTACAGTTCCTATTAGTCTTTTTCAGATTACAATTTCTTAGCTGAAAATCTTGAAGAATAAAAACTTGAAAAAAGATAATAAATTTCAAAATGAAACATCAATATGTGCGCAAATGTATATGTATTATAAATTTACATCATCACTTGTACTAAAATAATAACAATGGTATTTATGAAGTACAAGATCTTGTTTGTAAATTATATATATATATATATATATATATATATATATATATATATATATATATATATAGACATCCCACACGTGACTTTAAAAAGACAATAGTTGCAACACCCATCATCTGAAGATATAAACATCCCAGACAGGAATTTAAACAAGCCTTTGATACTATTATGGGAAAATATGAAACAATATTCCATTTGGGAATTTAAATGACCAAGGCTGTGACAGCGCCATAAGAAGAAAAGAGACAGATCCCCATGATGACTGGCTAAGCCAATCACCAAGGCCAGAGGCCGTGAAGGGGAAAGAAAGATAGAACTCACAATCTGTCGCCTGCTTCTTTGGTTCTGGCTCACCTGCAACACACACCATCAAACCCCTTTTTTTTCTGGCTGGGTTCATACAGCTTTCACCCAAAAATCTTAACACCTTTTAATCAAAGCCGTTTAAACACTAAAGCCCCGGTAAAAGCCAAGACCATCGAGTTGGGAACCAGTATCAAAGGCAAGGAGTGCTAACTTCTTTCCCTCGCATATCCCTAGCATGAATCATCGTCTGCTACATTGGTCATTCAATGAGAACCACCATTTCAGAATCTTTACTTTTCTTTTTTAATTATCATTCTATTTAACTCCAAACTTGGGTGGAACATTTAGCTGCTGTGCTTTCTTACTGACAGAACCTAATTTTTTGTCACAAATGTGGAAACCCTTTTCACCTCTCCATCATCTTCAATATCAACTCTCAAAATAGACTTTAATAAATTAACAATTTAACAACTGATATATTATTACAGGGTACAAATAAATCAACAATTTAACAACTGATATATTATTACAGGGTACACACAGCTTTTCTTCCACATTCAGAATTTTCCACCAATTATTAAGCGAACTTTCCTAATCCAATTACATGTTTTTCCCGCTACATACTGGTATACTCTATCTTGAGTAACAATTACTACTTTTTTAATTATTTTTTTAGAAGAGAGATCTGTCATACTCTAATACTGGGTTTAAAATTTCAGATCTTTAAAGAATGAACATTGTATTAGGCTAGAAATCTTATCTTTAAAGTGTACTTAACTACCATTCATGAAACAACATACAACATTTAGAGGCAAATAAATATCAACGAACTCATGCCAGAATGAAATCTTGTCAACCAAATAACAACCCTCCCTCCCCACCCCAAATGAATCAAATGTACAGTGCGTTTAAAAAAGTATACACCTTAAACAGATAATTTTGAAGATTCAAAAGAACAACAAGAAAAAAAACCAAAAACACCCCCCCTCCAACCCCCACAAAACCTGCAAATCTTTTGATCAAAACAACCCAAAAAAAACCCTGCATATCTTTTGAGCAAAACATACAAGCTTATCAGACATATTTCTGTATTTCAAAAGCACGTTTTTATAAAATACATAACATTAAAAATAAAAGCATTTAAAAGGTACTTTAAAAAGCAAATGGACCTCTAATGTTAATAAACTTTGTTGGCAGATTCCATCAATAATGAATTGCTAGTCCTGCAAGCTCCATCCCTTTCAACTTGACTCTTCTACTTTTTCTTCTTCATTCGCGGGCTGAAACTCCGTTTACTTGTATGTACACGAATGGGCTTTTATGTGTATGACCGTTTTTACCCGTATGTATGCAGCCATGCTCTGTTTTCGGGGTTTTCAATTTGGATGAAAATGACGTTATTCCAAATATGAATACTAAAACTTAAGAAACCTGCAGCACATAGCAACACCAAAAATAAGGTAATTATAAAATATTGAAAATGTTCCTATGGAACTCATTACACTAATGGACATCCGGACAGAGATACTATTAGATTCAAGCCCTGTGACTGAATTCTAGACAGGGTTTTACAGGCCGGGGCACAGGGTGGTTGGTGTAGGAAGGGGTAGTTGTGTGTGGAGAGGGGTAATCTTTTTGATGTTTTCTGTTTGTCTTAATGTGCTATTAACTAGATTTTTTTTTTAATTTACAGATTTAGCAAGTTTCATTTTAAAACTTAAAAAAAAAAAAAGTTTAAAAAAGAAAGAAATTAGTTTGCTTCAGACTTCTGATATATGGTGATGAAAAATAAAAATGAAATAAAACCAAAGGAAGGGATGAGGATGTGGACAATTTCCAACTACTGCTTGATTGACTACCATTTTACTATCAACTAATTAAAACACAATAAAAATCACACTAAAGTCAAAACCATCAACATGGAAGTAGATGTGAAAGCAAGATGGAATGATTGCTCGCCCTCCTCCTCCCAAATGGTAAGGTTGATGGGGAAGAAAGCTGTATTACCGAAG
Organism: Babylonia areolata; assembly: GCF_041734735.1. NCBI lineage: Eukaryota > Metazoa > Mollusca > Gastropoda > Neogastropoda > Buccinidae > Babylonia > Babylonia areolata. Next base: position 14,370,458 of record NC_134906.1, on the reverse strand, counting down.
TGGGCTTCATCCTCAACAGCTCTCTTGAGACCTTGTGGCGGGGGGGCATCTCCAGGTCCAGGTTGATTTATTTTGGCTGCGATCTGCAAAATGCATGCAATAGAACAAAGGACTCTTCAACACACACATCACCCACTTAGCTGGTACAGTGGTTACTAAAGCTGGTTGGCGACTGACATCTTCTGTCGTGGACACACAGGCAATACCACCGTATTCCCTTCACTACAACAACACATGCTTTTTTCTTGGCTTTCATCCAAAGATTATTAACAAACAAATACCTTAATGTCATAGTGAAAGAAACAAATCTCCATCACAGTCTGTTAGTGTTGTCAATAATTCAAGAGAGTACCTTAATATCTCAAAGAAACCAGTCTCCTATATAGTCTGTTATGTGTTAATAATTCACACCAGCTGTAAAGTCCAGTCTCCAATTCATTTCTGACAGACCAGTGAAAAGGTGACAATTTTATCAAAATAAATGTAAATAAATAAAAAATAGTTCTGACAGAATGAGAAAGAAAATACAGTGGGGAGGGAACATGAAACTGTATTTTGTCATGGTCAATAGTGCTCAAAATCTGCACATCCTCCACAAGGGAGTTCCACTGATTCCAAACCGAGTAGCATATCCTTTCTGTCCTGAGAGCACTGGTAGCCAACTACACAGAAAGGCTTCACACAGGCAAAAGAACGAAAGATATCGACACACCCTCTCATCCATTAAAAAAAAAAAAAAGCATTAGCACATATAGACAGGGTGTATAACTATTGAAAACAAAATTACCAAATGTAAAATGCAAATAAAAGATTATCATGCTTTATACTCAAATTATAGCTTTGAGTCTTGACTAATTACTGCAATCAGATAAGATTTAAACTTTAATTAATCTAAATAACACTGTCAGATTTTGATAATGACCCAAAACCTTTTCTTTTTTATCCAACATTAAGTTGTGTGGACGGACACTGCACTAGTGGATCATGGTTAAGTATGTGTAATTATAAGGAAATTTTCTTTCTAAAATTACGTTTAACATACTTACCGTGACCCACTAGTGCAGACTCCGGCAGGGTCTGACATTCCTGTCCTGTGCAAACTACTATCTGCCTATGCGGAGAAAACGAAAGTATCTACGGCCGATAACCTCCCGGAAGTAGATAACCTCCCGTTTGCCCCCCTGACTAGCACCCTCTTTTTACAGCAGCCATCATGACTACTGTTCCTGTGCTCTTCATACGGTTAAGCACAATTTTATATTGGCTATAATTTTTACTGCCATAAGCCTTCAGAAAATTTTTAAAAAAACAATACATAACCAAACATTTATATTTCATGAACTGGTTGGAGACGAAATGACCGCAAATGGGGCAAAACGATCTGTAGTATGGGGGCGAACTGGCCGGCTCAGGAGCGAACCAATACAAGGCTGAAACGAATGTAAACCCAAGATCACACTAGTTCATGATTGCAAGTTTGTGGTTTGCAGCGTATGAACCAACAGCAATGTGAGAGTTGTACGATCAATGGTTTCTCCAATGCCATAGGAAATCATTTACAGCTCTGTCTTTTGCCAAGGACTATCACTCTTTAACTAGGAGTCAAGATAGCACTGGCTCTTTGTGCTGGAGCTTCGGAGGCTGGTCACCCTTTAGGAACCATCACAACACTGACTGTTCTAAACCCTCTTGACCAAGAAAGTGGGGTTGTAACTTGGGCAAGACACTGTCCACTATCATCAAATTCTAGCCCAGAAAGTCAGGACAGCAGAAGCCTCCTCTGCTGTTCTAGTGGTCAGTCAGACGCAACTGACCATCATACATAACAAAATGTTAAGATGTAAATTCTTGCTGTTTTGCTGCTTGTGTAAATTGCACCTTAAACAATTTTAACATTGCATGTCACAATGAACAAGACAGAGCAATGAAAGGAGATTAAATCAATGGAGCAAAGTAAAATAAAACATCAAACATTTTTGAGACAATGCAGTGTCTCTGTCTCTGTCAAGTGTCAGTGGTCAGAGCTACATCTCTCTCAGTATCTTTGTAGCGGTATCCTGGATAAGTTTTTGAAATTCATTTGTGCGCATATTTGCATAAGTCAGTCCAAAAATATTTTTTCACAGGGTCACCATGATCATAGAATGACAGACTGAAATTGCAGCACTGACTTGTACACTGACACTGTCCTGAGGGGAGCTCAGTCTCTGATCTGCCCTTGGTTTAGTCGGACTCGGAAGCTCGCGCGAAATACTGGATTCGCTCTCATCCTCTGAGTCTGACTGGAATGACAAATTCGTGTTTCCTGATTCAGTTTTCTCATCAAAAACAATCATGAACAAAACATCTACTGAACAAACACATACTACGAACAACAAATACTTCAAAACTGGAAACATTCGTGAAAGAAAAAGATCAGGCAAAGCAGAGACCCACGTGTGGACGCCCGGGATTATTGTGCTTTGTTCAAGCTTCACTGCCAATGTCAACGTTTTCGTGCAGCATGACGCGATAAATACAATCTACCGATTTCATAAGTTAATAAGGCACATAAATAAACTAAAACACTGTTTATCAAACATACCTGTCTAGCTCTTGCCAGCGCAGATGCAAAGGCATTGGCGTTGTTCTCTTCAGCCATAGTTCTTGTCGACAAAATGGCGCATCAAAGACTGAATCTGCAAAGGAACAGGAAAGAGCAAAACGCAGGAAGCTTCACGATTGGTCAAAAAGTCAGGGACCTGAAATGTGAGGCTGGAGTGTGGTCATACACAAACAAAAGCCAATACATAACAAGAGAGGCAAGGCCTTCAAGACTCACTTGTGATACACTTTTAAAAAAATTTAAAAAAAGAAAAAAAAAAAAGAATCTAATCGTTAAAATGTGTTCTGTATTTATTATTATAAAGCTTCGGGTTAAAAGAAAAAGAAAAAAAGAAAAGAAAAAGTCCAAACGGCAGATTCGAACTCCGCGTGTTCGGGTGAGAAGAAACTGTCGTACCCATTACACTATCGTGGCTCCTTAACTAACGTTCAAAAATATAATATTTAAACTTGCTTTTTTAAAGAGCGATAAATCGATTGCGGTATTCGCAGTGAGAACGCTGTTTAAATCATATTATTCTGGTGTATCTTGGGCATTCAAAATCTTTAAGGGCAATTTAAAATTCTTTTAAGTCTGCGGTAAAAGACACGCGGCTATCGCCGCAATCACACTGCAACATTCAGCCGTTTTCTCTGAATCCAGATAGATGTAGCCTACAAGTTTAGTTACACCCGGTTGACACGGTCGATTCAATTTGTCTTTTATATTCATTCTAGTTTTATAGTTTTAAAGTTGATATGAAAATCGAGTATTTTGTTAAACTAATAACATGTAGAGCCGAGTACAAATACTTCTAAACGTCGTATGAAGTGAAAAGGACTTCATTTTGAGAAAAGTCAAGACTGAAGATTTTTACGTTTCATCAATTCAAGGATCAGTATTAAGTGTCATGGTTTATTATTCTTAACTGTGAATTCCGACTGATTCTGTGGATATTTTTAAGGCAGTTTGGAGCATAATCCAGCAAGTGATGAGGCGTTCACAAATCTTTCTCTGAATAAATATTTAACAGTCTCCTTCTCCAACTTTCCATCACATGTTATCGTGTATTGTCTGTTGAATATAGGTTTGAACGGGCAGGTCAACAACTTGAAACAAAATGGCGTCGTTCGCGTTCGCGAAGAATATGAGCACCCGCTTTGAATATGTATAAATATGTGTACGCAGTTGATTTTTGCCCATGACCTTCAGGGCTCAGCCAATAGATCTATAAAGTCCACTCGTCGTATTGATTTTAGTATTTTCCGAAAAAGACCACTTGGGCGAAAGAACATAGTGAAAGCCCTGTACACTGAGAGTAAAACACACAAGCTTTTTATATATTGAGTATAATTTCAAAATGTAATGTTTAAGATGAGAAAGATCAGTTTAAAGCAAATTAAGCCCCCTAGCATTCATTACAGATTAATTTCCCTTTTTTTACTATCTGCACCAAAGACATGCAAAATGAATATAACTTCCATGCTTAGGAAAAGAAGCTCCTGTTTGAACAAAAAATGATAAAAATGACTGTTCTTGTTGTTGTGTCAGAATATCATATCAAAGTGCCAAGTTTAGAGAATACAAAATATATAAATATAACAGTAAATCCAGTTTGCATATAATTTTGCTTCTTTTTTATTTTTCTGTGCCCATCCCACAGGTGCAATATTGTTTTAAACAAGATGACTGGAAAGAACTGAATTTTTCCTATCTTTATGCCTAATTTGGTGTCAACTGACAAAGTATTTGCAGAGAAAATGGCAATGTTAAAGTTTACCACACACACACACACGCGCGCGCGCGCGCGCGCGCGCACACGCACACGCACACACAGACAACCGAACACTGGGTTAAAACATAGACTCACTTTGTTTACACAAGTGAGTCAAAAATCGTGATTGCCCGTTCGTGCTCAATAGTATGGAGGGGAAAGGGGGAGGCAGGCTGCCATCTTGCTGGATGCTACTGCCTGCCGCGAACGCCTCTCCCTCTCTTTCTGAGTCTCTGTAATTAAGCTGGCAAATCTGTTGTAGCTGAAAATTACCATGATTTTAATGTATACAAACAACTGGACAAGAGAGAGAGGGAGAGAGAAATTGGTTACTCAGCTGTTAAGTGCGACGAAAACTTAGGAGGGAAGCAAAGAGAGAAAAAAAGATGAAGGTGATGGCGCGCACGCGCGCGCGCGCGCACGCACTGGCGCGCGCGCACACACACACACACACTGTTTTTGGCTGTTGTTTTCTTGTTTGTTTTGTTATTTGTTTTCTTATTGTTTTGTGGGACCTCCAACCTCCCAGCTGATTTATCACACTTTCTTTTTTCTTTTTTCTTTTTTTACTTCTTTTTTTGTCACACACACTGACGCTGTTTTATGTTGTTGTTGTTGTTGTCTATTGTGGGGCCTCCAACCTCCTATTTTTTGCACTTTCTGTTTTTTCCCTCTACTTTATTTTCTGTTTGTTTGTTTGTTTTCTTTCGTTTTCTTCTTCTTCTTCTTCTTCTTCTTCTTTTCTTTTCTGAGTTTTTTTAAGTCTTAATATATTTTCTTCATTTTATAGGCATTCATGCACAGTTTTATCTGCTTGTCTTTCTATTGATAGGCAACATTTGTCGACTTAAGTGTACAATTTGCAACATGAATTTTGTCTAAGACAAGTTGTTGTTGTTTTTTATTTCAAAAAAGAAAGGAAAAAAAAGAAAAAGAAAGTATTTTTTGTATTTTTCTATTTTCTTTAATATATATTTTCTATTTCTTATATTTTTTTCAAATTATTCATTCATTTATCTATTTCATTTTATTTTATTTCATCCTTCGTAATTATTATTTTCCTTATTATTATCTTCTTTTTCCTTTTTTCTTTTTTTTAAATATTCATTTGCTTCTTTTTTTTTCTTCTTTTTTTTCCTTTTTTTTTTTTGTCAAGGCCTGACTAAGCGCGTTGCGTTAAGCTGCTGGTCAGGCATCTGCTTAGCAGATGTGGTGTAGCGTATATGGATTTGTCCGAACGCAGTGACGCCTCCTTGATACTGAAACTGTCTCAGACAACTATTTGTTGCTTTAATCATTATTATTGTTGTTGTTGTTGTCGTCATCATCATTATTATTTTCATTATTATTATCAATTGTTGTTAATATCATTATGAGCATCATTAATATTATAATTATTATCATTATGCTCAAGACTAAGAGAGTGAAACAGAGAGAGAGAGAGAGAGAGACAGCAGCCTGTTTACTTTACCGCGGCTGCCCTCCTTCCCATTCAGCTCAGTGGTTCAAACCGGACCTTTTCAACTGTATCTTTTCATTTTCCCATAACTGTTATATGTGATGGACTTTGGCTCTTTTTTCTAATGTCACCGTCATTACAATTACTTTTTTCTTCTTCTTCTTTTTTTTTTTTTTTTTTTTTTTTTTTTTTTTGTATTGGAGAGAAAGAAGAGTGGAATCGCTGAGATATGAAAGAGGTAGGGGGTGGTTCCGATTTGTGTTTGAGGTCTCAACTGTACTTTTATGCCATGCATTTAGCCTACATCCATTGCGTTCTGTCGAGGTGATTTTGACATTAGGTCTTTTTTCCCATGGGTCAGCCTACTTATTCATTCTCCACGCTCCCTTCCGTCAGTTCCGCATTCGCTCCCCAGCATTATATATATATATATATATATATTAATGTATGTATGTATGTATGTATGCATGTATATGTATCTAACGCAGCCCCAGCAGGGATCGCCCCAAAGCAGCTCGAGCACCGTATAAGCAGGACAGGCTTGGCTGGCGTGCTCTTTCAAGAGAGGCACATGTGACAGCTTTGGAGAGGGGCGCCGTGCAAGCATCACGGAGGCCTGTGAGAGAATGAGGAAGGTGACAGCAACTGTACCAGGTGAACCGTGGGCGTGGCCAGGACAGTTCCCCTACTCGTACCCACACTGTGAACGACCATGCCGTTCAAGAACTCCACGGCCGTCTGCGATCCCACAACAGACAGAAGAGCTGTGCAAACTGTCGTCATCATCGAAACCGATGGACTACCAAGAGAGAAAGAGATGTATGTATGTATGTATGTATCTATCTACATAGATATATATATCCACACACACACACACACACACACACACACACACACACACACACACACGTGTGTGTTTTTTGTTTTATGTGTCTGTGTGTTTGTGTCTGTCTGCCTGCCTGTGTTTGTGTCTGTGTCTGTGTGTCTGTGTCACAGAGCTATAAATATAATTATCATAAATCAGAGCTGTATCTTTAGCACTGTGGTGTGTGTGTTTGCATCTATCTATCTATCTCTGTGTGTGTGTGTGTGTGTGTGTGTGTGTGTGTGTGTGTGTGTGTGTGTGTGTGTGTGTGTGTGTGCCGTGCACATAATCTCAAGTAATTAAACTCTCATATCTACATAATTCCAAAATACATATATGCGCACAGTTCGAAAACAAACAAATCTGCGTAAAGTACAATGAAAGCAACTTTACAGGTATGATGATTTTGCCTGCATTTCGAATCCCCATAAGTTCGTCAGTTTTGCTTTCATGTTTGGACACTGAGGAAAGGGGTACAAATCTAACATACGACGACTGCAAAACAGCAACATGTTTCGACCCTATGCGGGTTCTCCTGCAGGCAAAACATATTAACATGAACGTGATAAACATGAACAAGAACACAGAGAGAATCTTTTTTCTTTTCTTTTCTCTTTTTATATAGCACTGACATAGCAATTATAACATAACGTGTTTTGTGAGTTTTGCTGAGCTATATGGTTATTACTGCTATATATCATATCGGGTCGGAAGTACATCTGGTTCGTTTGCTGTTTAGAGTCATGATAGTATTACCTCCGTCGTGGCTACTGCATGTTAGTATTATATTAGTTGAGTTCCTTTGATTCAGCAACTGTGGCCTGTCCTCCCAATGGACGACCTTATGTTTCCAAATACAGGCTGGAATCACACCTTTGGCGACACTGGAATATTCGTCGTATGGATGTACAACAATGAACAACAATGGGAAGTAGCAATAGTCGTAATATTTGACGTTTTGTATCAGTATCAGTTATGAGCTCAAGGACTGAGGCGTCACTGCGTTCGGACAAATCCATATACGCTACACTACATCTCCCAAGCAGATGCCTGACCAGCAGCGTAACCCAGCGCGCTTATTCAGGCCTTGAAAAAAAAGAAAGAAAAGGAAAAAAAAAAAAAGAAAGAAAAAAAAAAAATAAATAAAGAAGTATATGAATATTTGAATATGAAAAAAGGAATAACTAATTAAACAAATAATGAAGTAAATGAATATCTAGATATGAAGAAAAGAAAAGAAGAAAGAAAAAAAGGTACTAATACTAATACTAAAATACAAATACAAATACTACTACCACTACTACTAATGATAATAATA
>NC_134906.1:14284958-14357458 GCF_041734735.1 Babylonia areolata | reverse complement strand
AATCAAATCTGTTTCATATTCACCGCTATGAACACGTTTTCAATTCGCGAGGTTTCCGGCGCAGGATGTTGACTGACCAACTCCAGATGTGAGATTCAGCTGTGAACATCAGTCATTTAGGGAGTGGAAAATGAGCCAGTGAGGTTAACAAAAGGGTTGACTGAATGGTCGTCAGTGTTCATCCGACAGTGAATAACTGGTAGTCTTTTGTTCATGTACCGTATAGTCATTTAGATATAATCAGGCTATATATAGCCTGCCGACTACAACACGTGCAGATCAGTCTCTCGTTTCTTGGAGTGGACTTTTGAGTGTATCGCTTTTATCTCACCGGCAACTGATTTAGGCAGCTGTATTGCGTTTTCTGGGGTGCCGGGTGTATTTGTGTTTCCACTGATGACATCCCGAACACTGACAAGGATTACTAGCATACGTCTGCACCGCTGACATCAGGTCTGCTCCTAATGTCAGTTCACTCCACACACGTCCGACAGTGCACGCGCGCGCGTGCACTGCACACACACACACTTAGGCTAACACACGCTAAAACGGCACGCACACACACACTACGGCACACACATACGTGCACTCACTCACACACACACACACACACACACACTGCCACACACACACACACCACTACACACATTCGCCGTGCACACACACACACACCGTGGCACACTGTGACACACACGGCACACACACAGTATATTTGAAAGTGTAAACGTCAGTCAGAAAAATGTCAGTCTACGTCACAGTTCAAACATGTCATTGCTCGTCGAAATACCCGAGTCAGTTTTCCCCTGCCCATTGTGTGTTTTGGTTCAGTAGTTTTTACACGTTTCGACACACCGACTTTTGCATGGCGCAATCTCCGCAGGAATTGAAAATGAAAAGGAGAGAAGGAAACAGATAAAAGAAAGGCTATGCACATGGCAGAAAGGCAACAATGCATGTATGTGCACGCATGAAAGTGAAAAGAAAGAAAGGAAGTCATGAAGAAAGAAAAGCTCTGGGAAAACTGCACATAAATGCGCGACCCTTTTCGTAAGTAGACGTACACAGTCGAGCAGGTGTACTATGCAGAGGACGCGTACGTGTTGTCTTGCGGTTCAAAGTGTGCACTGATTTCATCAAGTTGATTCAGTGATCCATAATTGTTGCGTTGAGAAGTCATCTCCACTCTCATCTTTCAACTTGGCTGAGGGTTGTGAATTATCATGGAGAGAGAGAGAGAGAGAGAGAGAGTGTGTGTGTGTGCGTGATGTGTGTATGTTGTGTGGTGGTGTGTGTGACAGTGGTATTGTAGTGGTGTGTGTGTGTGTGTGCGTGAGAGAGAGAGAGAGAGCACGCGCGTGTGTCAGTGTACGTGTGCATCACTGAGCGCTCGCGCATGTATGTGTGCTAGTGTGATTTCGTGTGTGTGCAAGTGTGCGCGTGTCTGTGTGTGTGTTTGCGTGTCACGTACTCGTGTGTGTGTGTGTGTGTGTGTGTGTGCATGCTTGTGCGTGCCTACGTGCGTGCATGTGTGTATGTATGTGTGTGTATGTAAATGTGTGTGTGCACGGTGTTTGTGTCTCTACGTTTGTGTCTTTGTGTCAGAGTGTGTATCAGTGTGTGTGTGTGCGTGGCGCGCACCGGCGCGCACATGTGTGTATGTGTGTGTGTGTGAGCGCGCGCGCGCGCGCGTGTGTGTGATGACTTGCATTTATGATGGAAATGGAGAAAAGCTTGATATTTTTGTGCACCTGGCCCATAGGTCGATTTCCCAGTGTTGTGATTTGTCCCGTACCTGAGGATACCTGCATGCCGTATTCTGTTGAATCGTATCACTCACCTGCATGCCGTATTCTGTTGAATCGTATCACTCACCTGCATGCCGTATTCTGTTGAATCGTATCACTCACCTGCATGCCGTATTCTGTTGAATCGTATCACTCACCTGCATGCCGTATTCTGTTGAATCGTATCACTCACCTGCATGCCGTATTCTGTTGAATCGTATCATTCACCTGCATGCCGTATCTTGTTGAATCGTATCACTCACCTGCATGCCGTATTCTGTTGAATCGTATCACTCACCTGCATGCCGTATTCTGTTGAATCGTATCATTCACCTGCATGCCGTATCTTGTTGAATCGTATCACTCACCTGCATGCCGTATTCTGTTGAATCGTATCACTCACCTGCATGCCGTATTCTGTTGAATCGTATCACATCAACGTGGACATGTTGCTTTGTATTGCTTCAAGATCTTGCCCATCACTACAAATATTTTTTTTCTGTAAGTTGTGACTGAAATTCGGGCCGATGGATAGGTATACTCTGGCCGAAAATGCAACGTCATAAGTTTTATGATATAAACAGACAAATGAACGTGTGATATGTTGTGTCAAATTATGTACCGTTGCTTACCTTACCGCATAAAATTTTAGCCCAAATAGTCGGGACAGCAGCTACCTCCTCTGCTGTTCTGATGGCCACAGTCGAAAACGACTTACTCAGTATAGTATCAGACATATATACCTCAAGTTACCGTATCAAATCGAATCATGTCGTATCATTAGTGATCCACCTTGTGAAATTGGGGCTGACTGATACTGGCCTAAAAATGCAACGTCATAAAATATAAATAGATAAACGAACAACTTGAGCGGCAAGGGAACAAACATGAGGCAGAATGAATGAATAAACGAAGGAACGCACTTAACGAATGGGAAAGTCAGTGAGTGCCAGAATAGCATATCAAACGAACAGAGAATTACAGAATACCACAGACTTGTTGAGTTTGGGGGCAGGTGTTGACGAGACTATATGCACTTTTTTCTTTTCTTTTCTTTATAAAAAAAACAAACAAACAAAAACCACCTTTTATTCTTAGTTTACGCCTTTACCTTCACTTGTGGTGATTTTAGACTATTTTGCTACAAGCGTGTCTGTTGGCTACCCGTTCTACAGTGCATTCATTATTTGCTAGTGGCGATATCATTTACTATGATTTCTATTCTTATGTACCATAATTTCGAGCCAAGACATTATCTACTTTTTAATTTGGTGATCATCATTCTAACCGAATGGCTGTAAGGTGCATGCCGGTACTCAGCCTTTGTTTTCGAGGTTCTCGAAAGTCAAATTGAAGTGCTCAAAACTGAATCCTCCGTTTTCACCTCCAAATTCCAGTTTGTTGTGAAATTGTATTTCTCATTAATTTTGAATGATTGCTTGATGTCTGGTGAGGGATGGGGAGGTATTTGAATGGAGCCTTCATCAAGTTAATGTTTAGTGGACGTGGTTTTCATTTATCTAAATATATCGGGTGTCCCCAACAAAGTGAACCGCTTTTTGACAAGTATTTCTTCAGTGATAGAGAAACCGAATTCATTGAAAATTTTCACACAGTAACCTTAGGGTATCATCAGCAAGCATGCATAATATCTAAAATGACAAATTATGCGAGTATTGTCAACTGAATTCAAAACAGGATGTCAAAAACTCCAGTATCAGAGGAAAACTCACTTATTTCAGTTTATGTTCAATGTGGCCTCCATCTTCCTCCACGACTAAACGAAGCCGTTTCTTCCAAGCAGAAATGCTTTTACGTATTTCTTTCTCCGAAATCTCCCCCCATGACATAAATATCCGGTCTTTTAACGCCTGCTCGGTCAGTTTGTCTCTCACTCCCCAGTAAACTTTTTCCTTCAGAGAGTCCCATTTGGCATAATCCATTGGGTTTCAGCCAGGACTTTGTGGAGGCCAATTATCCTTCTTGATGAATTCTGGTGAAGCCTCCTACAGATGGGCCTGGGTTACCCTACTTCTGTGTGAAGGAGCCCCATCTTGCTGAAACACGTAATTGTTTCTAGGATAAAGACACCTACAATCCCGGCGAAGATTGTCATCCAACAACCGAATGTAGCCTTCACTATTAACCTTGGCTCTATCAGTGTCAATAAAATGAATGTTTGTTTTTCCTACTTCAGCTGAAACCATTATCTTTTTTGAAAATCTTGAAGTCTCATGATAGAGGCGAGATGGCTGAATTTCTCGTTTCCATTTCCAATAAACGCGATCGTTTTGGCGATTTTTAGCTATCTCTAACGTAAAGTCTTCCTCATCTGTGAAAATGATCCTTTTCACATCAGTGGCCGGGTAGTGGTCATTCAAGTTACGACAGCAAGTTTTTCTTTTCCCTCTAACATTTTGGGCCCTCCTTGATACCCGTATCCTCTTGAAGGGCTTCAACTCCAGTTCTCTCGCCATTCTTTGCACTGAAGACTTGCTCACTTGTAAATCGCTTGCAACTTCTCTAAGAGATTTGTGGTTCTCCTCCTGGGATTGAATCAGCTCCTCAACACGGTCTTTGTTCTCCTCCGAATATGCAGTCTTGGGTCTCCCACTGCCAATTTTACGTGCTACTGACCCTGTAGTACATATTTTAGCGATAATTCTACTTACAGTGACATGACTCCACCCCTTGCCTGGAAATTCCTTTACGATCCTTCTTCCACCCCTGCCTTTCTCCTTGAAACAGTTTTCAATGGTAACCTTATCACTTTCACTCAAAGGCATGGTTGATCCTTCCAAACTGAAACTTTGGACAGAACTGATTGTGGATACAGACGACAAAAAAAAAAAAAAAAAAATAAATTAAAAAAATAAATTAAAAACAAAAATAAAAAAATCAAGACTTGACACCCAGACAGGCTATTTTTAGATTGATACTGATTGCAGATGCCAACACCTGGCAGCTGGCATGAACATGAAGGTCACATTGCACAGCACTGATATTGGATTTTTTGACATGCTGTTTTGAATTTGAAAATACTCGCATAATTTGCGTCCGAACTTTTAGATATTTTGCAGACTTGTTGATGATACCCTAAAGTTACTGTGTGAAAATTTTCAATGAATTCGGTTTCTCTATCACTGAGAAAAATACTTGTCAAAAAGTGGTTCACTTTTTGGGGGACACCCGATGATGATGATGGAGTCTCCCGTCGGACTGACGGATGAGTAGGCAGGCAGGTTTATCTGTCGGTGTGTGTCCTCATATGGGAGAAAAGGCCGATTCTGGATGCGCAGCACTTCCCACAGGTGTTGCAAGGGAAAACGTCTTCAGAAGTTGAGCCCTGCTTCCTTCGCTCACGCTTCTCCTTAATGGCCAGCATTCTCGTTTTCAAACGTCTTTATGCCACTAGAGCACAGCATCCTCCAGCGAGAGTGGTCAAGGGCATCAGTTTTCCAGGAAGCGATGTCTTTGTCACAGGCCTTGAGGTTTGTCTTCAAGGTGTCCTTGAAGCACTTGCAGGGTCTTCCAAGTTTGCGGTGGCCTTCCTTCAGCTGCCATACAAGAGCATCATCAGGATCCTGCTGCCTGTCATGCGGACAACGTGTCCTGTCCAGCGTAGCTGGCACTGGATCAGCAGGCTTTCAATGCTGGCAGGCCGCTCCTCTCTATGACCTGGAGGTTGGAGACCCTGTCTTGCCACTTTATGCTGAGTATCTTTCGCATGCATCACTGGTGAAACTGCTCAAGTTGTTGAATGTGACGGCGATACGTCGTCCATGTTTCACAGCAGTACAACAAGGTGGTCAGCACAACAGCTCTGTAGGTTTTGATTTTGGTGCCGGCTGAGCCTGATGCCTTTGTTGTTCCACAGCCTGTTGTTGAGTCTGCCAATATATAAATGTGTGTGTGTGTGTGTGTGTGTGTGTGTGTATGAGTGTGTGTGAATTTCCATTTATAGGTGATGTATTTTGGCCGCATCAGTCAGTTGGGGCTACTTACAGCATACGAATTGACTCAACATACATTGCACGTAATGTTGCCAGGAGGGGAAAAGTGGGTCGCGTTTCATCTTTATAAACTAAAGCTTCCATTTCAATGTTTCAGACGACAACGATGGCAACAGAAGTGGAACAAGCAACCGAGTTGATGGAAATGCAGACGCCGGAGGCGGAACCGGAAAAGACTAAGGAAGAGGAGACAACTGAAAGCTCGGATCCTGCTGTGCTTGAAGTCAAGGAGGTGGAGAAGAAAGAGGAACCAGAACCGGAAGAGGAGTTACCTCCCATGACCTATGTCGACTTCTTACCCCAATGTTTCGGATCCCGGCTGGAGGGGAGTGAGCCAATTTACTCGCCATTTCAGTATGTGGATGTTTTCTTGCTGTTCAATGACCACGATTTTTTTCCTTTTCTTTTTTTTCCACACACACACACACACACACATTGCAGTAACAAAAGAGTGTCAATGATTTATATGTGTGACCTTTGCCACTGCTATAACGAGACCAACATGTTGGTTGGTTGATTTCTTTGCCGCAAAGGCCATCGGGTTGGTTACTCTTGTTTTAAGTCCTCCCATGCACATTGTATACGAGGACTTGTGTTAAGAATTAGGGATTAGAAGGTTTAAATGATTACATGTTCAAAAATCATTCAAATTCTTTATATTGTTCTCGCCATTTGGCTTTTAATATAACGAGTGGAGTATCATAGTGATTGAAATTTGGATCTTTATTTGGATTCCTCCTTTGAATTGCAAAAGCTTCTTTCAAGATCACAGTTTAAAGGGGAAAAAATGAATAAATGAAAAGGGGCGGACATGATTGGTGGGAGAGCGGGGTACTGTGGCAGAATTGGTCAGGTGTTTGACCTGTGGCCCAGTGTTCACCAGTGATCAGGGTTCGAGGACCCATCTGAGCATGGTGTTGTGTCCTTGGGAAAGGCACTTGACACCAGCTTTCCTCACTCCCACACCCAGGTGTGAATGGGTACCTGACTTCAACTGGGGAAAATTAAAAGTGGTGGAAGGGGAGGATTGGAACCCAAGACACAGTGCGTGTGGACACATGTGCGCACATGTGTGCACATGTGCACACACACACACACATACACACAGAGTGACATATAACTATCAGGAAGAGCCCTAGACACCATGATTATGAATTCATTGCACCAATGGATTTTAACAGCTATGGGACCTTTAACCTTTTGACCTTCACTGCTCCTATGCCTGTGAAAGGTTTGGGGCACTTAACCTTTTGACCTTCACTGCTCCTATGCCTGTGAAAGGCTTGGGGCACTTAACCTTTTGACCTTCACTGCTCCTATGCCTATGAAAGGCTTGGGACCTTTAACCTTTTGACCTTGTCTTTGATAGGGTGTCGGTAGAACAACCCAACTGGTTGGTTGTATAAGGCTGTGGGGATTTAATCTTTAACCTTTTGACCTTGTCTTTGATAGGGTGTTGGTAGAACAACCCAACCAATTGGTTGTAAAAGGCTATGGGAATCTTAACCTTTAACACCTTTTTCATCCTTGTCATTGATAGGACGGTGGTGGAACAGGCCAACCAATGGCTGCGCACCACGCCGCAGTTCAGTGCGGTGAAGTGTGAGACGGTGGACTACAAGCTGAGTCCCACAGACTTCAGCGTGGAGCCCGACACCTGCTTTCAGCACTTCTCCAGTCATGGCAAGAACGTCTACATCAGAGGACTAAGGTCTGCTGGGACGTGCTGCAATAATAGATGTAGCTAAAGCTTTGTTTTTTTTTGTGACGTGCTGGAGTATTGAATGAAGCTAAAGCTAATTTCATTTTTTAGTGTTTCTGTATGCTGAAACTACAAGAATGTTTATATCAGGGGGTTAAGGTCTGATGTGTTTTGTGTTTGATAGATGATGTTGTTTTTTTGGTTTTTTTTTAGTTTCTTTACTTTGTTTTGCTTTTCATTTGATTTTTAGTATATCTGCATGTAGGACATACATAATTGGTGTGTGTATGTGTGTTCTGGACCTGTATGTTCGTGGTGTGTGTGCATGAGTGTGTGCGTGTGTGCGAGTGTGTGTGTGTGTGTGTGTGTGTGTGTGTCTGCTAGTTGGCTTGCTAGTCTGTTAGACTTTTCAGTACTTAATCATGGGTTCATTGCTGATAAGCAATAATTGTGCTTACCCCAGGGAATATGACCCAGGCATGTAGCAAAGTGAGGGCTGTATGATCAATAGTTTCTCCAATACAACGGGAAGTCATTTACAGCTTAGTCTTCTGTAAAGGACTCTGATTCTCAAGGTGACAAGATTGCACTTGCTCTCAGTGCTGCAGCCTTGGGGGGCTAGTTGGCCTTTGGGAACCATCACAGCGCATACTGTCCTTAAACCCTCTCGGCCAAGGGAGTGGGGATGTAACTTGGGCAAGACGTCCCCACAATAATCAAATTCTAGTCCAGATAGTTGGGACAGCAGTTGCCTTCTTTGCTGCTCTGATGGTCATAGTCAGACACGACTGACCATCATACAAAATACAAAACCTGGGCAAGTGTTTGATTGCATATCAACTTAACAACAAAAATCAAATTGGATTCCATTTTGAATGAAGATGGAAGAAAAACAATGAAAGAGATTACATATAATTAAGAAAAGACAGTAAGAAAGGAATAAGAAGTATAATGAAGCTGAATGTTCTTTATTCTTTGTATCAGGCTATGGCTGAGGCCTGGAGGAAAGAGTATAAGTAAGGAAAGAAATGCAAACCAAAATCAACCTGAATATTCTTTTCTCTATGTTCAGACTAAGACTGGTGCCCTGAGGAAAGAGAGTATAAGTAAGGAAAGAAATGCAAACCAAAGTCAACCTGAATATTCTTTTCTCTATGTTCAGACTAAGACTGGTGCCCTGAGGAAAGAGAGTATAAGTAAGGAAAGAAATGCAAACCAAAGTCAACCTGAATATTCTTTTCTCTATGTTCAGACTAAGACTGATGCCCTGAGGAAAGAGAGTATAAGCAAGAAAGAAATGCAAACCGAAATGAAGCTAAATGTTTTCTTCTCGATGTTTAGGCTAAGACTGATGCCACGAGAAAAGAAAGTATACATAAGGAAAGATAGTAAGAAAGGAATATAAGTAAGTGTAAGAATCTGTATCTTATCTTTGAAACCGAGCTCAAATTACGTAAGATGTGATCTATGTCTACCAAGATACCTGAGCACTTATACGGATCCATAAAAAAACTCAAATGGTCAATTTAAATGTGTACATTTAAAGACGTTCCGTAAACCTAATGCCTCCAGAGAGAGAGAAAGAGAGAGATAGAATGAGATCGTGTCTCACTCGCCTCTTTTAGACATTGTGCACGAAACTACCCTGTATGTGATTTTATATGTTGGATGACCTTGACAATGTTTGAGAATGACAATGGTAAGAAGACAGATTACAGGGGGAAGAAAGAGAGAGGGAGAGAGAGAGAAAAAAAAGGAAGAATAAAGAGATGAGAGAAGAAGAAAAAAAAAGAAAGAGAAAGAAAAGACAACAGAAAGGAGAAAAATGATGATGGAAGGAACGAAAAGAAAGAAAAAAAAAGAAAAAAAAAGAAAAAAAGAGAGAGAGAGAGAGAGAGAGAGAGAACAAAAAAACAAACAAAAAAAAGTGGGAAAAAACCTTCCAAGGATGCTGAGACTATCCTGCTCATTTGCAGAAATTTTACGCATCCACTGATTTCTCCTAAAAAAAAAAAAAAAAAAAGGAATATAAAAAGCTGAATCAAGCCGAATATTCATTTCTTTTCATTTCAGGTTGTGGCTGATGCCGCGAACCGACCAGTCGTTGCCAGTCCAGCAGTTGGGTTACATCACGGTACTTCCTGATCACTCCTCTGGCAACCTGGAGGCGGCGGTGTCGTCAATTCAGCCGGCAGCCATGAGAATCAATGCTGATCAACTGTTAAACGAGTTTGACACCATGTCGGCCACCATGGACAAACTGAATCATCATCTGCAGCAAAAACCTCTGCCAGGTCTCAGAATCAATCAGTCAGTCAGTTAACTGATTAATTAGTTCATCAGTTAGTTCATCAACCATTCAACCAACCAACCAACCAATCTTCCATAACGATAGATAAATGATCAGATAAATCAAGCAAGCAATCGACAATACAAGGAACAAGCTAAGAAACCTGCAAAGCTCACTCAGTTAATGATCACTTCTCCAATCAGTCCAACTTTCCAGTCAATTAGAAATAAATAAATGATCAAATTTAAGAAAGCAGTTTGTGATACAGGCAATAAGCTAAAAATCAACAACAACCCATCAGTATGGGGAAAAAAAAGATCACACACACACACACACACACACACACACACACACATTCACTAACACTGAATTCATCTTATGTTTTCTTGTAATGAACACATCTTCTTCTTCTTCTTCTGCGTTCACTCGTATGCACATGAGTGGGCTTTTACATGTATGACTGTTTTTACCCTGCCATGTGTAGGCAGCCATACTCTGTTTTCGGGGGTGTGCATGCTGGATATGTTCTTGTGTCCATAACCCACCGAACGCTGACATGGATTACAGGATCTTTAACATGCGTATTTGATCTTCTGCTTGCATATACACACGAAGGGGGTTCAGGCACTAGCAGGTCTGCACATATGTTGACCTGGGAGATTGTAAAAATCTCCACCCTTTACCTACCAGGCACCGCCACCGTGATTCGAACCAGGGACCCTCAGACTGACAGTCCAACGCTTTAACCACTCGGCTATTGCGCCCGTCGAACACATCCTAAATACTCATTTTAAAATTAGGAATGATCTTTTCTTTATTCAAAAATTTTTTCAGTCTTCTTCTCAAAGTATAACTTGTTTGGTTCTGTTTTGTTGTTTTTCTTGTTGTTGTTTTGTTTTTTGGTCTTCATCCAGTTATGTTTTTCTTTCATTTCAGGACGCATTCTTACCATAGAAACGTTATGTCTCAAAGCATCAGAATCAGATCGCAGAGACAAGTTCAACTCAGAAAACACGTTTTGGACAGAATGCGGTAAAGCGACACGTCTCTTCCTCTTTGCCACCAGGATTTTCTACGTGGTGGGCTCCCCTGCTTTTGAAAAAGTTTGTAAGTTGTTGGATGACTTTTTTTGCCTTGTCTTTGTCATCATTGTATTATTATTATTATTATTATTATTATTATTAAAAAAAAAAAATTATTATTATTATTATTTAAAATGTTTATGATCCATTATCATCATTTGCATCTTGTCAGCCCTACTCTTCTTCTTCTTTCACTTCCCTCACAAGTAAGTTAATGACTGAATGATTGATTGAGTTTCATTAACTACTGACAGACTGACCAGTTGACTGACTGACTGACTGACTGATTGATAGATGAGCGGACAGACTGACTGACTGACTGACCAACCAACTGATGGACAGACAGACATACAGACCGACCGATTGACCGATCAAGTGGCTGACCAACCAACTGATGGACAGACAGACATACAGACCGACCGATTGACCGATCAAGTGGCTGACCAACCAACTGATGGACAGACAGACATACAGACCGACCGATTGACCGATCAAGTGGCTGACCAACCAACTGAATGACGGACTGACCAAATGACTGACCGACCAACCAGCCGGCTGACCTACTGACGCACCAGCTGACTGACTGAGGAGAAATGAGTGTGGCTGTCACGGGAGCACTGTTGCAGGTTACTACGATGAAGTGCCATTCATGGTGCAGAACCCAGAGGACTTTGGTCTGCGGATCAAGTTTGCTCCGTTCTCCCAGACTGTGGCCTGCGCCGCTGCCTGGCTGGCTGGGCAGAAAGTGAGTGGTTCATTAACATGTTGTTGCTGTCTGCATTATGTGGAGTGATGGCCTAGAGGTAATGCGTCTGCCTAGGAAGCGAGAGATTCAGAGCGTGCTGATTCGAATCCTGGCACAGTCGCCAGTACTTTCTCACCCTCCACTTGACCTTGAGTGGTGGTCTGAACACTACTCATTCAGAGGAGATGATAAACTGAGGTCCCATGTGCAGCATGCATTTAGCGCACGTAAAAGAACCCACAGCAACAAAAGGATTGTCCTGGCAAAATTCTGTAGAAAAATCCACTTCGATAGGAAAAGAAATTAAAAAACTGCAGGCAGAAAAAAAAGAAAAAAAAAGGGTGGAGCTGTCAGTGTAGCGACGCCCTCTCCCTGGGGAGAGCAACCCGGATTTCACACAGATAAGTCTGTTGTGATAAAAAAGAATGATACAATACAATACAATACAATACAATACACTAACTACAGTACAATACAATATTAAAGACTTCATTCATTGTCATTATTCCTATCTGTTTATCAACGCCATTGTTATTGTTTTTCTTCTTCATATTCAGCATCATGTGTTATCGTTATCTTCATTATGGTCATGATTCCTTGTCATTGTGCCGGTCTGTTTATCAACGCCATTGTTATTCTTGTTTTTCTCCTTCTTCTTCAGCATCACGTGTTATCGTCGTCTTCACTTTGGTCTTGATTCATTGTCATTGTTCCTGTCTTGTTTTCAACACCATTGTTATTGTTATTTTACTTCTTCTTCTTCTTCTTCTTCCTCTCATTGTTGATTTTGTTGTCGTTGCTGTTGTCAATGTTGTTATTATTAGTTCGTTATGTATATTTTTAAAGTCCAAAATTTGATGAAGTTGCATACGGATAAAACACAACAAACAGTTGAACATTTTGAAATGTAGTGCATGTCGTATGGCTGTATTTATGTAACTTTTTGTGTTTATTTTACCAAACCTGAGAGCATTCAACTTTACAACCAGATAGTTAATTGAAATAACGTCTTGGATTTATTTTGCAGAACATGAGAGCAGTCCACCTATGTTATGTGTGTGTATGTGTGATATGTAAGTGTGAGTGCGTGTGTGCATGTGTGAGTGTGTGGTGCGTGCGTGTGTTTGGTGTATGTGTGTGTGTGTGTGTGCGTGTGAGTGTTTGGTGTATGTGTGTGTGTGTGTGCGTGCGTGTGGCGCAGGAAGTTTGGAGAGGGTGCTGGGGAGGGTGGAGGGTGTATATCTTGATCTCAATCCATTTCTTCTCATCACTACACGAATCTCTTACTTTTTCTGTTTGTTGGTCTTTGTCTCATCTCATGATCTTCCTGTATGTCTGTCTCTCTCCCCCTGTGTCTCTGTATGTCTGTCCCTCTCCCCTGCGTCTGTATGTCTGTCCCTCTCCCCCTGTATCTCTGTATGTCTGTCCCTCTCCCCCTGTGTCTCTGTATGTCTGTCCCTCTCCCCCTGTGTCTCTGTATGTCTGTCCCTCTCCCCTGTATGTCTGTCCCTCTCCCCCTGTATGTCTGTCCCTCTCCCCTGCGTCTGTATGTCTGTCCCTCTCCCCTGTGTCTCTGTATGTCTGTCCCTCTCCCCCTGTGTCTCTGTGTGTCTGTCCCTCTCCCCTGTGTCTCTGTATGTCTGTCCCTCTCCCCCTGTATCTCTGTATGTCTGTCTCTCTCCCCCTGTGTCTCTGTATGTCTGTCCCTCTCCCCCTGTATGTCTGTCCCTCTCCCCCTGTGTCTCTGTATGTCTGTCCCTCTCCCCCTGTGTCTCTGTATGTCTGTCCCTCTCCCCCTGTATGTCTGTCCCTCTCCCCCTGTGTCTCTGTATGTCTGTCCCTCTCCCCCTGTATGTCTGTCCCTCTCCCCCTGTATGTCTGTCCCTCTCCCCCTGTGTCTCTGTATGTCTGTCCCTCTCCCCCTGTATGTCTGTCTCTCTCCCCCTGTATCTCTGTATGTCTGTCCCTCTCTCCCCTGTGTCTCTGTATGTCTGTCCCTCTCTCCCTGTGTCTCTGTATGTCTGTCTCTCTCCCCCTGTGTCTCTGTATGTCTGTCCCTCTCCCCTGTATGTCTGTATGTCTGTCCCTCTCCCCCTGTGTCTCTGTATGTCTGTCCCTCTCCCACTGTGTCTCTGTATGTCTGTCTCTCTCCCCCTGTGTCTCTGTATGTCTGTCCCTCTCCCCCTGTGTCTCTGTATGTCTGTCTCTCTCCCCTGTGTCTCTGTATGTCTGTCCCTCTCCCCCTGTGTCTCTGTATGTCTGTCCCTCTCCCCCTGTATGTCTGTCCCTCTCCCCCTGTGTCTCTGTATGTCTGTCCCTCTCCCCCTGTGTCTCTGTATGTCTGTCTCTCTCCCCCTGTGTCTCTGTATGTCTGTCCCTCTCCCACTGTGTCTCTGTATGTCTGTCTCTCTCCCCCTGTGTCTCTGTATGTCTGTCCCTCTCCCACTGTGTCTCTGTATGTCTGTCTCTCTCCCCCTGTATGTCTGTCTCTCTCCCCCTGTATGTCTGTCCCTCTCCCCCTGTATGTCTGTCTCTCTCCCCCTGTATGTCTGTCTCTCTCCCCCTGTATGTCTGTCTCTCCCTCTCCCCTGTATGTCTGTCCCTCTCCCCCTGTGTCTCTGTATGTCTGTCCCTCTCCCCCTGTGTCTCTGTATGTCTGTCTCTCTCTCTCTCCCTGTGTCTCTGTATGTCTGTCCCTCTCCCCTGTATGTCTGTCCCTCTCCCCCTGTGTCTCTGTATGTCTGTCCCTCTCCCCCTGTGTCTCTGTATGTCTGTCTCTCTCTCTCTCCCTGTGTCTCTGTATGTCTGTCCCTCTCCCCTGTATGTCTGTCCCTCTCCCCTGTGTCTCTGTATGTCTGTCCCTCTCCCCCTGTGTCTCTGTATGTCTGTCCCTCTCCCCCTGTGTCTCTGTATGTCTGTCCCTCTCCCCCTGTGTCTCTGTATGTCTGTCCCTCTCCCCTGTGTCTCTGTATGTCTGTCCCTCTCCCCCTGTGTCTCTGTATGTCTGTCCCTCTCCCCCTGTGTCTCTGTATGTCTGTCCCTCTCTCCCCTGTGTCTCTGTATGTCTGTCCCTCTCCCCCTGTATGTCTGTCCCTCTCCCCTGTGTCTCTGTATGTCTGTCCCTCTCCCCCTGTATGTCTGTCCCTCTCCCCTGTGTCTCTGTATGTCTGTCCCTCTCCCCCTGTATGTCTGTCCCTCTCCCCCTGTGTCTCTGTATGTCTGTCCCTCTCCCCCTGTGTCTCTGTATGTCTGTCCCTCTCCCCCTGTGTCTCTGTATGTCTGTCCCTCTCCCCTGTGTCTCTGTATGTCTGTCTCTCTCCCCCTGTGTCTCTGTATGTCTGTCTCTCTCCCCCTGTATGTCTGTCTCTCTCCCCCTGTATGTCTGTCTCTCTCCCCCTGTATGTCTGTCCCTCTCCCCCTGTGTCTCTGTATGTCTGTCCCTCTCCCCCTGTGTCTCTGTATGTCTGTCCCTCTCCCCCTGTGTCTCTGTATGTCTGTCCCTCTCCCCCTGTGTCTCTGTATGTCTGTCCCTCTCCCCTGTGTCTCTGTATGTCTGTCCCTCTCCCCCTGTGTCTCTGTATGTCTGTCTCTCTCCCCCTGTATGTCTGTCTCTCTCCCCCTGTATGTCTGTCTCTCTCCCCCTGTATGTCTGTCCCTCTCCCCTGTGTCTCTGTATGTCTGTCCCTCTCCCCTGTATGTCTGTCCCTCTCCCCCTGTATGTCTGTCCCTCTCCCACTTTGTCTCTGTATGTCTGTCCCTCTCCCCCTGTATCTCTCTCAGTCATGTTCTTACTTCATCCTCCTAAATATCAGCACCACCTTTAAAATTATATCAATTTTTCTAGTAATTGTTTATTGTCTCATCCATATGACTGGCATCCAGACCACCACTGAATTACTTGTGCAAGGGGAGAATATTGCGGCAAGTGTATGATTTGAGCCCATACTTACAGATTCTCTCTCTTCCTAAGTGGACGCATTACCCCTAGGCCATCACTCCACGATTCTTAATTTTAGAAAACTATTTTTTTGATATGATCCTTACATGAAAGAAAATTATTTTTTTCATCCCATGCTTATAGATTCTCTTGCTTCCTAGGAGGACGCATTACCAAGTGACCACCATTCCACACTAGATTATGAAATACTTCTCACAAATTTTTTTCTTTTTCATCCCATACTTATAGATTCTCTCATTACCACTAGGCCATCATTCTAGACTAGAATTTGATACGATCCTTACATAAAAGAAAATTCTTTTTTTCATCCCGTAGATTCTTTTGCTTTCAAGGCGGACGCATTACCAATAGTCCATCATTCCACACTAGAAACGATACGATTCTTTTTAAAAATTCTTTTTTTCATCCCATACTTAAAGATTCTCACGTTTTCTAGGTGGACACATTACCACTTAGCCAGCATTACACAGAGAATACTGTACAATTCTTTTATTTAAAAAAAAACAACTTTATTTCTCTCCCCGAACAGTGGGGCTGTACAGAATCAACAACAACGCGGCAGGGTTCACGGAGTCGCAGGGCCTGCAGGAGTCGCGCTACGTGAAGATTCTTCGCATCTTCTACGTCAGGGACCGGAAGGTGAGCGCGGCGCCCCCTGCCCTGTACCAGTCAGTGCGGCTCACCACCCGTCTCTTCCTGCCCTCCAACACCACCGGCAGCAGGTCCTTCGAGACCTTCTCCAAGACGGTGCAGAGGGTCATCGCCTGGCTGCAAGCCACAGGTGGGTGGGTGGATGATGAGGGAGAGGGGGGTTCAGTTCAGTTCAGTTCAGTTGCTCAAGGTGTCGTCACTGCGTTCGGACAAATCCATACACACTACACCACATCTGCTAAGCAGATGCCTGACCAGTGTAACCCATCATGCTTAGTCAGGCCTTGAGGAGAGAGAGAAAAAAGTAAATGGATACATTGTTAAATTAATGAATAAACAGATAAATAAATAAATAAATGAATAATATAAAAAATGTAAGTAGATAGAAAATTAAATAAAATGCAGGAAAAAGAGAATAAATGAACAAAATGAAAAGACAGTAATGATAATAAATAAACAAACTAAAAAGCAAATAACTGTAAATAGACATACAGACACGCGCGCGCGCACACACACACGCACACGCACACACACACGCACACAATCCTTCACATTACCCTGCCTCACCCGTCCCCACACACGCACTGACATTCCTTCATGGGCAGGGTGAGGTGGTTATCACCTGTCTGAAAGCAACAGGTAGGTGGGTGTGTGGGTGGTAAGGGAGAGGGGATGTGTGAGGAGAAAGTGGGGTGGGTGTGGCGGGGTTTGTCGGTTTGTGTTTGTTGGTGAGTGTGTGTGTATGTGAGAGAGAGAGTGTGTGTGTGTTCACATGCCTGCCTGCTTTTTCTCTCTCTCGCACAAAGGCGCCATGGCAGACTTAGGTGTTGGGCTTCTGACCCAGTGTTCACCAGTGGTCAGGGTTCGAGGCCCTGTTTCAGCACGGTGTTGCATCCTTCTTCTTCTTCTTCTTCTGCGTTCGTGGGCTGCAACTCCCACGTTCACTCGTATGCACACGAGTGGGCTTTTACGTGTATGACCATTTTTACCCCGCCATGTAGGCAGCCATACTCTGTTTTCGGGGGTGTGCATGCTGGGTATGTTCTTGTTTCCATAACCCACCGAACGCTGACATGGATTACAGGATCTTTAACGTGCGTATTTGATCTTCTGCTTGCATATACACACGAAGGGGGTTCAGGCACTAGCAGGTCTGCACATATGTTGACCTGGGAGATCGGAAAAATCTCCACCCTTCACCCACCAGGCGCCGTCACCTTGATTCGAACCCAGGACCCTCAGATTGACAGTCCAACGCTTTAACCACTTGGCTATTGCGCCCGTCTTAGTTGTGTCCTTGAGAAAGACACTTTACTCTGACTTTCCTCACTCCACCCAGGTGTGAATGGGTACCGGACTTTTGCTGGAGAAGGTTAAAACAGCACCTGTGTGCTAGCTGAATTGGAAGCGTAAACAGCATTGGCTTGAAGTTATGTACCTGTGTATTGAGAGAGTTACCACTCTTTACTATTTGTTAATCATTTCATCTCCTGGCCCATCGTTTCTTAATTTCAAGTTGAAAAACCACTGAGGCAACCATGTGTTTGTTCTGTATTGTCCGTGTGTTCTGTGTGGCTTGTTCAGGACTAAAGAGGCTATACCAGTCTTGAATAAAAGCTAATTTGTGTTTGCACATTTCTTCTGTCATTGCTGCTGTGTGCATATGTCAAATGATCAGTATAAGAGCAAGTCCGGCGCTTCCTTTTTTTTTTTTTTTAGGGGAAGTGTCTGGGTTTGTTCCAATGTACCTTTAATTTACCTGTGTGCTGGCTGAATTGGTAGCGTAAGCAGCATTAGCTTGAAATTATGTACCTTGTGTGTGGGGAGAGTTACCACTCTTTACTATTTGTTGATCATTTGATCTCCTGGCCTCACTGTTGATTAATTTCAAGTTGAAAGAGAGGACTGGGCCCCACTTCTTATGTTGAACCCTAGACAAAGAGGATTGGATTTCATTGCCTTGATGGTCGTGAAAGGCTATGGGGTCTTTAACCTTTTGTTTTAAACATCTCTATCGGTAGTTCAGTGTGTTTCTCTCTCAAGAGATGGCACATAGAAACCTGTGCAGGAAGAGTTAATAGTGGGAAAGTTAATGCACATGGGCAGTTCCACCTTCTCAGTACAGGAAGTCAGGTTCTGGTCAAATGAAAGAGCAAACATGAATGACCGTGATGCCTTGAAATTAAAAAAAAAAAGCCACTTACACACAAAGAAACACACAGAGACATATGTACACATCCACATGTATGTGTGTGAGAGTGAGTGAGAGAGTGAGTGTGTGTGTGTGTGTGTGTGAGTGTGTGCGTGTGTATGTTGTTTTGGGAAGAGGGGTCTTTAATTTTTTTTTCTCAAGGAAACAGATCTGTATTGTTCTAGAAAGATACCAGTTGATTATCATTCTTCATAATGCTGTTCTTGTCTTGAAGGTTTTGAGCTCTTTGTGTGCTGAACTGACTTAACGAAGCTACCAGTACCTTCTGATTAATCATTTGAGGGAGAAAGACAGAAAGCTTTATGCTAAAAATTATCAGGAGTTCTCTATAGGTGTGTAAACACTGAATAAATATCATGACTCTTGACTCTACAAGTACACCATACTCAAAATTGAGACATTTAAGAGTGCTCTACAGGTGCTTGAGCACTGTGAAGGAACATCATAACTATTGACTCTACAAGTACACCCTACTGGTAATGGAGACAAGTCAAGAGTGCTCTTCAGAAGCATAAGCACTGAAAAATTAACATATGACACCAGATTCTACAGGTACACTAGTACTCTACGGGTGGTTAAGCACTGTGAAAGAACATCATGATTCTTGATTCTATAAGCACACCCTACTCGAAATGGAGACAAGTTGAGAGTGTTCTACAGGTGCATAAGCACTGAAAAATTAACATCATGACATTAAATTCCTTGTGTACACCAGTACTCTACTGGTGCATAAGCACTGCAAATCAACATTGTGACTCATTGATTTACACAGGTACACCGGTACTGGGAATGGAGACAGTTCGGTACCCGCTGAACCCAGACAGGGAGCAAGGAGTGAGCAGTGACCGAGTGGACTGCGTGGTCAACGCCTTCTCTGGACAGTACAGCCTGACCTGCATCAGGTAATTTTCCCGGTTTCCCCACAGGCACAATAGCCGGATGGTTAAAATATTGGACTTTCCATCTGAGGGTCCTGGGTTTGAATCTTGTTAATGGCACATGGTGGGCAAAGGGTGGAGACTTTTCTGATCTCCCAGGTCAACATATGTGCGCTCTATATACGTCTGTGGTACGGACCTGCAAGTGCCTGAACCCCCTTCTTATGTATACACATGCAGAAGATCAAAGAAGCGTGTTAAAGATCCTGTAATCCATGTCAGCGTTCAGTGGGTTATGGAAACAAGAAAATTCCCAGCATGCACATCCCCGAAAATGGAGTATGGCTTCCTACATGGTGGGGTAAATAGACAAAATGGTCATACACGTAAAATGTCACATGTCTGTATGAGTATATGTGTGTGTGACTGAAACCTGATTGAATGACGCAGGGAACGACTGATGAGCGCCCAATGGCAGCCGTCAGTCGGCTCTACCCAGAAAGGCAACCTGTCGTGCAAATGAATCTGTGTTTGTAAAGCACTTAGAGCTTGGTCTTCAACCCAGAATAGGTGCTGTATAAGTATCATCATCATCATCATCACCCCTTAAAAGTGGAATCTTGGCCTAGTGGTAACACGTCCACCAGGGAAGCGAGAGAACCTGAGCACACAGCATCGAATCCCACACTTGCCACAGTCTTCCAGACCTTAAGTGGTGGTCTGGATGCTAGTCATTCGGATGAGATGATAAATTGAGGCCCTGTCTGTAGCATGCACTTAGCGCAACGGGAAAAACCCTTCAGCAACAAGCGAGTTGTCCCTGGCAATATTCTGTGGAAAAATGCACTCTAAAATGTGTGTGGGTGGGGTGGGGTGGGGTTAGGGGTAACAACAGTCCTACATATTGAAGCCCACTCACAGATGCTACTCTAGGATGGAGTTGTAGCCCTTGAACCCAGAAAGACTGACTGAATGAGTGGAGAGTCTGGCACCACTAAAATGTCTGCTGGCGTCTGCCTTCTCTTTCAGCCTCTTTCCATCACCTAATCTGCTCTCTCTTCCTTTCTCCGTCTCTGTTTTCACACATATAGGACCACAAACCCAGAAAGAAAAGAAATCAAATGAAAAAAATTGATAAATGTATTCTGTCTGCCGCTTTCAGGTTATATTTTCCCTGCGAGTTCCAAGAACCACCACCAGAAGTGGTTCCAGAAACTGAAGAGGACTACTGGGGATGGGCGTGTGTCGTCTCCTAAACCCATCGCAGCTGTCCTTCACAGTCGTCTGCCTCTTCCGTCTCCAGAGTCAGCACAGCGAACAGCATTGTATTTTAAGTTTGGATACTGTGGACGTATGAAATTGTGACAGAGAACAGATTTTTTTTCAATTCTCTTTTCATCCGCATGAATTATTATCACTCGATGTTTTTATGTTATCATTTTGAGTGCTGAAAATGTATCAAATTGTGACAGAGAACACCTCTGCTTTATATTTGTATTTTTTATGTACATTAATTACTGCTGCTGAGTGCTTTTATGTTACAGTTTTGAATGTTGAAATTCAGTGTGTGTATTGAACTTTACAAGAAAAAAGGATTGTTTCTGATTTGTATTTATATTCTAATGTATATTCTCCTTATGGGATGTTTTTTGCTCGGAGTGCTGAAATTGAGATTGTACTGAACTTCAAAAGTAAGAAAAAGTTTCTTAGTTATATTTGCGTTTATACATCTATTATTACTGCTGTATTTTTTTTATGTTAGAGATATGAGATTCACAGAGTGCAAACTTTAAAACATATTTGTTTTTTACTTGTACTTTTATTTAAGTATACAGTTACTGCTGCATTTTTATAATTTACAGTTTTGATGACTTGATTTCAATGTACCAAACGTAAAATAAACCATAATTGTTTTTTAAAAAATCTGTTTAAAAATATAATATTTCTTTATGTATATGTATTACAATTGTATTTTACAGTTTTCAGGGTACATCTATGTAACTTGCTGCTGTAGCCTCAGCACCTGATTAATGGGGTTGCAACTTGTTTGTGGTATTTATTAAGATTTTTTTGTTTTGTTTCTTTGTTTGTTTTTTGTTTTTTATGTCCACCCAAAAGCAAAATGAAAGAAGGAAAATCATTTTTAAAATGTATAGAAATCAGTATGAATAATTCATTTCCCAGTCAATACAAATACAGGCTACACAGGCTATACAGATTGGACAAACAGTGTTGACTTCTCAGGTCCAGAAAATCAATTGATAAAGTTGCAATCAAAACAACATTAATATGATGTAGAAGTTTTAGTCTTGAATTTAAAATGACACATCAAAATCTAGAGGTAACAGAGAGAGAAAGGTGTGGTGCTGTAAGTTTTAAAAGTCTGAAAGTATGTCAAAACTTGAAAATATCAACACAATGCAGATCCCTGAAAATGGCATATGGCTGCCCAATGGCAGGGTAAAACCAGCCATACACTTGAAGATACAAATGCACTTGGGAGTTGTAGCCTTCGAACAGGGAAAAAAAAAAGAGAAAAAAAACATTGACCCACAATGCAGACAGTGTTTCACTTCTGTTTGAAAGATGAAATAAAGCAGTGTTGTTTAGTGCGTCTGAGTGTCAGAATTTTATTCCAGTGTAAAAATAAACACAGTTATAACTTGATGACAAATGATATACATATACCTTTATTGTCAGTACCTATTTTACCACAGTTATTTATGCTTTTTTGTACATAAATATGTAATATATTACTCTAAAAAAAACAACAACAAAAAACAAAGCCGAGCAGCATATATTTAATTTCAGTACTTCTTTCCCACATTTATTTATACTTTTATGTACATATACATGCATTATCATTAAGATAAAAAAAAAAAAGTCTAGCAGAATATAGAACAGTGCCATAATGTATTTTGTCAGTCTTGCCTTGACACAAAAGAGTGCAAATCATGTTGCATTTGAGTGCTAAAATTCAGTCAGTGAAAATATAGAAGATTAACACATTCGCCTTTTGATTTACAGTTTTATGTACATATATTGTCACTGAATTTCTGTATAATTAGTATGAAAATAGATTAGATCTGTTATAACGTTTGTCAGTGCTGTGCTTAGTCAAAATAAAGAATTGTAAATAATAGTTAAATCATTTTTGAAATCCCGTCAAAATGGTAGAAATATGATTAATCAATCAGTCATCTTAAGGCAAAATTCAGTATTATGAAATGCTGAAATCAGTCATGAAATTCCCTCAAAGTGTCATAAATATGAAAATGCAAAAACCCTCTGTAAAATGTATTTTAAAGAATTTATGTAAATCAGTACTGGCCTGGTGAATACTATAACAATTCCAACTATTTCCCTCAAATAACTAGCAAGAGAAACACAGGGTACAAGTGGTGATGAATTGTAAATCATGATACTACACAAGTAGACGGGCGCAATAGCCGAGTGGTTAAAACGTTGGACTGTCAATCTGAGGGTCCCGGGTTCGAATCACGGTGACCTGCTAGTGCCTGAACCCCCTTCGTGTGCATATGCAAGCAGAAGATCAAATACGCACGTTAAAGATCCTGTAATCCATGTCAGCGTTCGGTGGGTTATGGAAACAAGAACATACCCAGCATGCACACCCCCGAAAACGGAGTATGGCTGCCTACATGGCGGGGTAAAAACGGTCATACACGTAAAAGCCCACTCGTGTGCATACGAGTGAACGCAGAAGAAGAAGAAGAAGATACTACACAAGTAAAAATTAGAAATTAAAACAAAACAAAATAAATCATACTACAGTTTTGAATCATGAGATTCCTCTATTGGTATGTAAACTTGTATGAACTCACCCAACACTATGTATCTTTGAATAGAATATTCCAGTTTGACTTCATAGCTATTGTTCATAAAACCCCTACAGCAGAGTAAATCAGTGCCATGAAAGCATTTGTCAGTTTTGTCATGAGGTCATTGTATGAATTATGTTTTGTCGTGAGTAGCGACTTCAAGGGTGATCACATGTCAAGTATGTCCATGTAAATCATACTGTTTGAAAGTTTCTGATAATGTATAAATCATACATCCCTGGTGCTTTGAAAATGGAAAGAACGCACTATGTATGTGGGTTGCTTGGGGGTTCTAAACATTTCCAGAACAAACACAGAAAAGAGTGGAAACTGTTAGGTGGAGCTTCAGTCTGAGGCTAGTATTGTCTACTGCGTAGGAGACAGGAGAGTTGCTTCCCTTCGCCACATCTTGGCCCAGAAACCAGGACAGTTATGAACAGAAGATAAAACTGCTGTTGTTTGTGTGTGGCGATGCAGATTTGATTAGAATGTGTAGCATCATTAGAATGAAGAACATAGACTGGGACATTCTAGAAATATGGGTAAAGAGTTCATGGGAACCAGATTTTTAACTGTGTTTTCTCCAGATATTAACTGTATTTTCCCAAGATTTTTAACTAGGTTTTCTCCAGATGTTAACTGTATTTTCCCAAGATTTTTAACTGTGTTTTCTCCAAGATTTTTAACTGTGTTTTCTCCAGATGTTAACTGTATTTTCCCAAGATTTTAAACTAGGTTTTCTCCAGATGTTAACTGTATTTTCCCAAGATTTTTAACTAGGTTTTCTCCAGATGTTAACTGTATTTTCCCAAGATTTTTAACTGTGTTTTCTCCAGATGTTAACTGTATTTTCCCAAGATTTTTTTAACTGTGCTTACCCTCTGCAAATTTTCCATCCAAGAAAAATACCAATTTCCACACACAACTGGCAGGAAAGAGATAAATCTGGGTTGTTTTTTTTCTGTCATCTGAGCAGAATGGAACAGATGAAGGAAAACCTGACTGCAGGTGACATGTTTTTCAAAACACAGATCAGTAACTGGATCTCTCCATTTTTGTTTGCTTTATTGATTGATGGATTTGTTTGTTTGTTGTTCTAACAGAAACCCCTAGGTTAAAACTTATGACTTTCTTCTCTAATTCTGTGTTGTGCCATATGCTTGTTTTCCATCTATAAGATGAAAACAGTGCTATGCTTGTGAGGAAAAAACCCACCCAAGATCTATATTTGAAATGATAATTAACAGAATAAGCTGTGTCTTGTTGATAGTTATGATTTTCCCCCCACCTCCCCCCCAGTTTTTCAGTTTTCTTGTCAGCGTTTTGCTCTGCCTTTCTTTGTGTTGTATTTTTCTTTCTAAGCTCCACTTAGTCTGCTTTGATGCCATGAGAATCTGTGTGTGTGTGTGTGTGTGTGTGTGTGTGTGGAGGGTGTGTGTGTGTGTGTGTGGGTGGGGTGGGGTGCGGTGTGGGTGTATGTGTTTATATCATTCTTGCCAAGAAAGAAATTGTTTTTACAAATGTGTGTGATTGTATTTTCATAAGTGTCTTGATAATGTTATTCTTGCCAAGAAAGAAAATTTGTATGTGGTGTATGCTTGTGTGTGTGTATGTGTGTGTGAGAGTGAGAGTGAGAGAGAGAGAGAGAGTGAGAGTGAGAGAGAGTGTGTCCACTTATATTAATTTTGTGTTTGAGAGTGAAACTGTTCATGCTCATGCTCTGCTTCATTCTTGCCAAGACAGAAAATATGCATGTACACATGTGCTTGTGTGTGTGTGTGTGTGTGTTTACATAGCTAGATCAAATCTTAATCATCTGTGTCCAGGAGGAATGCCATAACAATTTTT
The DNA here is from genome assembly GCF_041734735.1 of Babylonia areolata. NCBI lineage: Eukaryota > Metazoa > Mollusca > Gastropoda > Neogastropoda > Buccinidae > Babylonia > Babylonia areolata. The sequence continues at coordinate 14,332,453 of NC_134906.1, read as the reverse complement.
TTAAAGGTTGTCAATCTGTTTGATACCTCTTTATTTTTTTCCTTCAGCATAATAATACCTGGGAAATAAATTCAAAATGAAAGAGATATATATTTATATAAATGAGTTTCTTGTCACTATGACATGGGTGTTTCATATTTATTTGAAATCATGGAGTGCACAAATTTGGTGATTTTTTTCACATTGAGTTTAATTTTGAAAAATGTGCTTGAACACAAAACATCTGATTTCTGCAGCAAAACAGGAAGGACAGTGCATTTGAAATTAGAGAAATTTGTCCATGTGGTCTGATTATTCGAAGATTTATACAAAATGAACTCAATATTTCTTGTTCATGACAGTCTTGTTTTACTGAGAGGTCCAGGTTTATTTTGTTAGTAAAAATATTTTTGTTGCCATTTTTATATCCTGTACACCTAAATAGAGGTCAAAGGGATTAAATTTCTTTATTCTTCTGTGTGTGTGTGTGTGTGTGTGTGTGTGTGTGGGCATGCATGCATATGTATGAGTGCATTTAGAAGTAAGTGTGTGATTGATACATATTTGCCAAAATCTAGGCACAGCGGGGAGACACTCAAAACACATGTCGCCTACACAGGTCTTATTATGGGGATAAAAGCGATCTTACATGTGATAGAAGTTCACTTGTGGATGCAAATGAATGTGGGGAGTCACACTGTCTTTTTTTTCATCACAACATATTTCTCTGTGTCAGATTCTGGCAGCTGTCCCTAGTGTGTCACCACTGCTACAACACACTTTTATTTTCTGTTTTTTCTGTTTGCAAGTGTATTTGTTCCGCTATCAAAGTGGAAATCTCTGCAGAACTTTGCCAGGCACAACCCTTTTGTTGCCGCAAGTTCTTTTACGTGCGCTAAGCCCATGCTGCACACGGGACCTTGGTCTACCATTTCAGTCAAATAACTAGTACCCAGACCACCTTTCAGTCTAGAAGAAGGGGGAGTAAAAATCCTGGTCCGTATGAGGGAATTGAACCCGACTACACTTGGTTCCTTGTAGGGCACGTTACCATGAGGCCATCACCACAACCCAGAAAAGAGAAGAAGAAAAAAGATGCTTCCTCTCATTCACTGCACACTCCACCTCCCTCTCTCTCAGGAGGAAAGTGGCAGAATGATAAAGACGCTCAGCTGCCAATACAGAGAGTCTGCATACGCTTCAGATTACGCAAACCCACACATGCTTCACATCTGCTGGGCAGATGCCTGACAGCAGCATAATCCAAAGCGCTTGTCAGGCCTTGAGTGCATGCTTATTTATTTGTGTACCTATCAGAGCAGATTTTCCTTTTACATGAAGTTGCCAGAGGACACCACTCTTGTTGCCATGGGTTCTTTTTCAGTTCGCCAGGTGCATGCTGCACATTGGACCTTGGTTAATTGTCTCATCCGAAAGACTAGACACTCCAGTCAAACTTGAAAGAAAGGGCAAGAGCTGGATTCAAACCTACAATCGCGATGGGTTATGCTGCTGTCAGGCATCTGCCTAGCAGATGTGGTGAAGCGTATATGGATTTGTCCGAACACAGTGATGCCTCCTTGAGAAACTGAAACTGAAACTCTCTCTCTCTCCAGCTCTCACAGCAACAGAACACTCAAAGGAAACTGAGTGACGCCTCCTTGAGAAACTGAAACTGAAACTCTCTCTCTCTCTCTCCAGCTCTCACAGCAACAGAACACTCAAAGGAAACTGAGTGACGCCTCCTTGAGAAACTGAAACTGAAACTCACTCTCTCTCTCCAGCTCTCACTGCAACAGAACACTCAAAGGAAACTGAACAAACATGCTTTTTTGTCCTTTTATTCCCATTAATAACCATGTCCATACACACCTCTACCTTCAGGTAGATGAACAGCAACAAACATACCACCTCATTCTGTTTCCTGACAAGTTTAACCAATCATCCAAACAACACTAAAGTTATCTTCATGTGTTTGTTTTTTGGTTTTGTTTGGTTTTTATTAGAAAAAAAAATCACAATTCAACTTCCACCAATATAATTCAGAGAAAATATTTTATGATAAACATTACCATCGACATGTTAACTTACATACCTGGGGGCAGCTACAATGTTTCTTCCTTTGGAGATGAAGAAAAATCAACAAGAAAAAACCCACCCTTGCCCCTACTAGAGTTCTGCTGATATTTTCAGTATAAAGAAATCAACTGAAAGCTCTGAAGCTCAATCACTCCAAAAACATTTCCCTGAAAAACTGCATCACAATCAAAAACAAAGCTAAAAAAAATAAAAAGGAAAGAAAAGCGTGCATTATGAGTGGAGAAAAAAAAAAGAAAGATGGTATATAACAGAACGCTTATCTTGGCAATTACCTATAAGATCACAGTTGTCTGTTAATTGATACATGGGTTCCCACACCTTTCTTGTTACTCAGTTCTACCATTCAACAAATAAAATATTTCCTCTTTATTTCTGCCTTGGTTGTTTTTCTCCAGTTATTCCCCTTCTCTCTGTGTCCTGTAGATCTCTGACTTCACCAGGTGATAAAGAATCAACTACTTTTCACCGTCACCATCAAACACGCTCTTTACTTTTACATGATCATCTGCTTCACTCAAGGAGCCCTGTGCCCGAGCATTGATCTGGCATCAAAATTTGTCCCATTAAAACAGTTTTCATCTTCCTACATATGCATACATGGAGTGATGGCCTAGAGGTAATGCATCCGCCTAGGAAACGAAAGAATCTTGAGCGCGCTGGTTCAAATCACGGCTCAGCGGCCGATGTTTTCTCCCCCTCCACTAGACCTTGAGTGGTGGTCTGGATGCTAGTCATTCGGATGAGGCAATAAACTGAGGTCCTGTGTGCAGCATGCACTTAGCGCACGTAAAAGAACCCATGGCAACAAAAGGGTTGTTCCTGGCAAAATTCTGTAGAAAAATCCACTTCGATAGGAAAAACAAATAAAACTGCATGCAGGAAAAAAATTTTTTTAAATGGGTGGCGCTGTAGTGTAGCGACGCGCTCTCCCTGGGGAGAGCAGCCCGAATTTCACACAGAGAAATCTGTTGTGATAAAAAGAAATACAAATACAAACAAATAAACCAAAAAGAAAGGGAACTAACTTCTACAGTATTTCTAAATGTGTCCACACCTGATTTGGAGGAAGAACGGTATATTTTCTGCTATTTTTTCTGCATAAATACAGCATGGAATCCTGCTGAGGCTAAAAACTCCCCACGGTTGAATGGGATCAATACCCCCGAAAGCGGAGTATGGCTGCCTACATGGTGGGGGTAAAAACGGTCATACACGTAAAAGCCCACTCGTGTGCATACGAGTGAACGTGGGAGTTGCAGCCCACGAACGAAGAAGAAGAAGAAGAAGAATGGGATCAATGCTGAACAAGTTAAATGACCACCCAGCTCAACTGTTTGATGACTTACGCAATCAACAGCTCAAACATGCTTTTTCTTGTTTCATGATCAGCTTGCTCAAATGTTTGATGAGTGACACGATTAACTGCTCCACTGGTTGATGATTTACCCAATCAACGTCCCAAACATGCTCTTTGTTGCATGATCATCTGCTCAAATGTTTGATGAAAAACATGATCAACTTCCCAAATGGTTCATCAGTTAACTGCTCAAACTTGCTCTTAATAGTATGTATGGGGGGGGGGGGGGCTTTCATTTATGTTTGGAAAATAAGTTTTTTAAATACTTTTAAAGAAAGTCAACGGACTCAGTCACAACACTAGTAAACGACAAAATGTACACACCCAAGTTGTAGTCTTCCAAACCCAACAGGGTTTTCTGTTCCACATTTTCACAACATAATTACTTTTTTTTTCAAAAGAAAAGAAAGGACACCGTAACCAGCCACCCACAACTTGACCCTATCTAATGGACCCCCCCCCACCCCCCCACCCACCACCACACATACACACAGAGAAACTTAAGAACACAGAACAAACGCATACACACAGAATTGCAAATATTTTAAGAGTACACAGACACAGACGAACATGTACATTTATGTGCATGCACGCACATATACACACAATATACAAAATGCACATGGACTTACATATATAAAGCGAAAACTTGCACACATACACAAGTAAGCAAGACTTGTATATGAACTGAAGCACACACACACACACACACACACACACACACACACTAAAATGTATGAAGAGACAAATATACACATGGACATACAAAAGAAATTCACGCACACACACACACTTACACACAAACACGCACACACACACACAGACGACCTTGAACAACACTCTTTCACAAACAACACAACTGCACAGACAGCAAACACCTTCACCCACGCACCAATGTACAACCATGGCCATGTGCAGTGCATAAATCCAAAAGCCCTATTCCCTGCGCAATGTCAGCAACCCATACGTCATAACTCAACTCACTAACATGACGGGCGCAGCAGACAAACTGTTAAATAATTAGATTTTCAATTGGAGGATCCTGTGATGAAATCCCTGTAAAGGTGACGGGTGGATCAAGGTTGGACATTTTTTCCTATCTCCCAGGCCAATACTTGTGCAGACCTGCTAGTGCCAGAACCCCATGCATGCAGAAGATCAATTGCACTGTTAAAGATCCCGTAATGCATGTCAATGTGGTGGGAATGGAAACAAGAACATACCCAGCATGCACGAAAAAGGAGTTTGGCTGCCTACATGGCAGAGGAAAAAAACCTCGTGTATGTAAAAGTCCAGCTGTACAAGCAAGAGAGTGCAGTCCTTGAATGGAGAAGAAGAAAAGAGAAAAAAAAAGAACACACCAGCACCAACATTTTGACACAGGAGCTTTTGAATGCCAACTGTATTGAACAAGCAATAAAGGAAATGTGGGATCGTGAAATAAACATTATTATTATTATCATTTGTTGGTTGATGCCCAGCCAACCACAAAGGACCAAGGAAAGGCTGACAACACTGTCAACGTGGACCCCACAGAACCTGAAGGAATCACACACACACACACACACACACACACACACACACACGTAAAAACAAAGTGGAAGAAAATTACAAGCGAGTACAGTCCCATTCATGCACATAAACCAAAGGCATGCCATTCCCCCGTCAATTTTTTGTCAGAGAATCAAAAGAAGCAACCTGAACACAAACATAACTATACATAATACACAAAACCTTACGTGATTACAGGCATACAAAACCACATAAAGCTAGCATGCTACACTTATCTTGGTACACAAAGTAATGCAACATGGTAAGAATGGTATGGACACAAAACATTCAATGTTTTGCAGACAATATTCATAGCTGAATGGACCAGCAAGGCAGAAAATAAAAGACAGAAAGAAAAAGGAAAGGCTAGAAATAAAGAGAGTGATAGGAAAAAAAAAAAAAAAAAAAAAAAAGAGAGCAAAATTTCAGCACAGAATTTCCTGAAGGCAGGGATACTATTCAACCAAAAGAGTCCTTGGGGCTAATGTGCCTTGAATAAACAATAAAAAATAAAAAATGTGGGATCATCACATGATAAAAAACAATAACTTGAGAATAAAACCTAGAATATTAACAACATAAAAACATTCTCCAAAGATATAAAGGACAACAATGTCGAAGAATCACCAAACGTAACAACTACCTCAGAATCATCAAACATACTACCACCACCAACAACGCAACATAAGGATCACTGAACATACTTCAAGTTCAACCATCACATCAGAGTCATCAACCATTTCAACAATAAGGGTACCTGTAAATTAAACAAATACATGAACAAAATAAAACTAAAAAATCAACCCCCCCCAAAAAAAGGTTCATGAAAGATTCTAAAAGCAACATCATGGTATTCTTTTAAAAAGAAAAATGAAGAGTCATCCTCAAAATTTACCGTTTTATTAACCATCAAAGCAAAGCAAAAAATATAAAGCACAATACAGGAATGAAAAAAAAACAAACCAAAATAACACACACAAAAAAACAAACAAAAAAAACAACAAAACATTGTCAAATACAAACATGACACTTACATGTACATGTCTTTTATGTGTATGTAATGTGTGTCTTACGAGCCACGTGACCATATGGTAATTTCTCTTGAGAGATATTAAAGTTGACTTCATGAGAACATGGCAACAAGTAAAACAAAAGACAATCAAAAACATATCAAGAAACAATCTCCAGTATTTCTAACCCAATGCAGCTGATAAATTTCAACTACGAGTGGAAGGTATTTCAGAGAAATTTCAAAGAAAGCTGATACTATTTTGAGTCCTGAAATGTTATTTGTGAACACAGCAACATTTATAATGGCCCTCAATTCCATCTGAAGAGAAAACTGAGGATTCCCAGCTGAAGTTCCATATACACATGTATAAGTACTTGTGTGTTACTGGCAATGTCATGCATACATATGACAGTGCTCTAAGTGGCTTGAAGGTTTTACACTAACATGTATGAGTCTGTGTTAGTAGTCTCATAAACCCTGAAAATGAAATACAGCTGCCTAAATGGTGGGGATGAAAAAATTTTAAGTCACAAACGTAAAATCCCACTCCTAGTTAGAAGTGAACATAGGAGTTGTGTTCGATGAATGAAGAAACAGTGGTATGTTTGGTGGACATTCAGCATCATTTCACCATGCCACCAAGATGAAAATTGTACAAGTTCCCACGTGGTTCTTAAATTTTAGTGAACCCTGTATGTACATGTATTTTAACTCTTTCAGCACTGTATGGATGACAGCATGTGCAACCCTGCCTCCCAACCAGGGAGGTTTTAACAGTAATTTTTAGACAATTCAAAAACAAAAAGAATGACGTCACATACATCACTCACATTTTGCCTCACCTATGAATGTGTATAATGATAGTTCTATAAATCTTTGTCAGGATCAAGAGTATAGTATACTACCTCAAAACAGTTTGTTTAATACTTTACAAGTAGTGGAACACAAACTAGCAAACAAAAATGAGCTGGAAAATGCTCAAGCTATGCCCAATATTTGTCAGAAAGTTGCCCATAAGTTTATCATCAAGTCCCTCGCCTAGTTGTTTACAGTTGTAAAACAACTTTCTTGCTATGATCATAAACAAAAACTGCACACAAAAAAGTACTTGAAAATGTTAGCCCAAACATCATCAGTAAGTTACCCAAAGTTTTTCAAGTCCTGTCCCTTCCCTAATTGTGTACATTTAGTTGAAAAGTTGAAAAACCAGTTTGATGAATCAGTGTTTAATTTCCGAGCACTGCTCGATCATAGGCATGAAAATATGCGCACGGGTACCTAAGCACTGCTTGGGCATAGGGCGGGAATGAGTTAATCTGATGTTTTAAATAGTCACCAGCAATCAGTATAACTGACATACACTCCCTAGTCAAGTGCACAATCTTCTCTGGAAAACAGAAGAATACATTCAGCACATTGACTGATGGGTTAATGTATGAAATCAAGACCTGAGCAGCTGCAGTGATGAAGTGATTAACGTCAGGGAGTGACAACTTGGAGGATGCCGATTGGAACACCATCAGAGGTGGGGTTTTTCCACCTCTGGCCAGCTCCTAACCAGAGCTGTGTGCTGTGGGCTCAAATTACAAGACCAGGATTGCACGGTCGAGGGTCACTCACTTCTTTGGGAGTGCTGCTCAAATTTCCTGACCTTCACTGCAGGTGTCTGTATCTCTCAGCCTGCTTGATGCCATGATGTATTGCTAGAGTGCAGCTCTGTCAGTTTGTCCCAATTCTGGATGGACTCCCATAGCAGCATCTTCATCTTCATCACCCCCATCATCATCAAAATACACAAAACAAAAAGTCACAAATTCTGGGAAAAAACAGCAACAAAAAATCCCCCCCCCCTCCCCTCCCCTCCAAAACACTCAACACATTGATCAATGCTTTAGAACACAAGTTTAATGAAAGAAAACCAGGACCGGTGGAATTTTCAAGGCAAAACAGCCTTCCTTAAGTGGACACACACACACTGCACCGCCAAAACATGGATCACTATAATGTGAACACAACACTCGTTCATACAGAATTAGCTGGCCATTATTATCCAGAAAGACGGATGGCTGGTGAAACATGTATAAAAACTGTGTTTCATTGTTTTTCTTTTAATTCTATTTAATGCTGCTTTTTTTGGTTTAATTCTGTTCATTTTTGTTTCCCACCAGGTTCCTTTTGGGTTTTGGTTGGTGTTTAAGTGGGGTGGGGGGGTGGGGTGGGGGTGGGGGGGAGAAGGTGTTTGTGGAGGGGGGAGGGTGCATATTGGGGTATGTGTGGTGAGTGTGTGGTGTTTGTATTTGTATGTGTGTATGTAGAAAGATGTGTGTGTGTGTGTGTGTGTGTGTGTGTGCGCGCGCGCACCTGCGTATGTATATGATATTATTTCCCTTGGTTGTTGGCTTTATTTTTGTTCACACACACACACTCACACACACACTCACATACAGTTTCATTCATGCACAAGTACACATACACACATACACAACTGACAAACCACACATATATTTGGACACTCACACACATGTACACATCAACAAGATGCACGCACATATACCAAGCACACAGTTACCCAAATTTGCTCATGAAAATTCAACTTCCACAAACAATTAGCAACAAATCAACCAGCTAATAACCCCTCTGACAAACTGCAAGACATCTGTATACATACACAAAGATCACAACAAAACCATTTATAAAAAAAAAAACAAAAACAACCAAACTTTATCATTATCCGAAACGGTTCCACGACAGAAAATGTCTTTTGTGGCATTTGTGAATTTCAGTGACACCATCCACTCACCAACACAGTCAGCCACAGAACGAAAAGACTCAGTCTATGTCCAACCTTCCTTTCACAGTCAATCAGTCCTGTTACCCACTGCTGGACAAATGGATGTCTGAACAATACTGTGTTTAACAGTTGCCAGGATGGGTATGATAGCCGTGGTCGTTTGAGCACTGGACTTACAATCCTAGCGTCCTGGGTTTGAAACCCCAGTCTCATGGGTTGCGGATGGAGATTTTATTTTTTCAGTCTCCTTGGTCAACATATCTGAATTTGTGTGGATATACATGCAGAACAAAAATCACAGATGTTATAACATCCTGTGGGTTATGGAAGCATGGACATACACAGCTTGCTCACTCCCCAAAATGGAGTATGGCTGCCTAAATGGCAGGGGAAAATGGCCATACATGTAAACGCTCACTTGAATACATGAATGAGTGAACATGGGTGTTGCAGTCCAAGACTGGGAAAAAACAAAAGAGAGAAAGAAAGAAAGAAACAAACAAACAAAAAAGTGCAAAATATGTCTACTATGAATATAAATTCATGTGTTTATTTTGGAAACGATATCTCGTTTCTGATACATGCGCTCACAAACACACACCACACAGACTACACACACGCACACACATAGACACACACATACACATAAATACAAACACTACACACACTAAACTTAAAAGTTGAGGGAAAGAAGAATCAAGCACTGTTTTAAAGAACAAAAAAATCACACACACACATATATATAACAAAACAACTACAAGTAGCAGATACTTTCAGTAACAAAAGATAACAAGATGTGTGAAAAAAATATACTGTTCAGAATGTTTTAAACAGGACTGAATTCTGTGTGTGTGTGTGTGTGTGTGTGTGTGTGTGTGTGCAAATGCAAAAAAAAAGAAAACTTTCTTGTCCGAAATAGCTGGACAGGAAAAGCACCCACCCAACATACCAAGCCACTCACCCACTCTCTCCTCTCCGTGTATGAACACCAGTTTCCATCCAGTCAAATGGTCAAAAAAAAAAAAGCCGTTTCCCCCCTATAAATTCAGTTCAGTTCAACATATTGACTGTAGCCCAGTGGCACAGACTGACCCCTGTCCTGTGACAAACACTCCCATGTCCAAACAGAGAAAACATCAGGGATCAGCTTTTGGTGTAGAAATAATTCTCTCCCACTGCCAAAGGTAGTCATTCATTCGTCTTTGATAAACGCTGATCAATTTTTTGCTTCATAGAAAAAGAAAGACACAGACTGTGAGAGAACAAGAGAGAGAGATGTAAAATGGCATAAAATCTTCACTTTTTGTTGTGTTCCACTTGGCTGAGGCTTCAGTTTCATAGAGGTGGCAAAGTTTGATCTATATATATCTACTACAAACCATATCTACTTGGAAAAAAAAGAAGCAAAAAAGAAAAGTAAAAAAGAAAAACAGTGGTGTTTCATGAGCGGTGGCAGTCACTTTGATTCAGAAAACTTCAACCAAACAAAACATTCACCAGTCACACACCCTCAACACCAGTCACACACCGTCAACACCTTCACTACACACGACCACTCACCCCTCCCAGCACACTTCTGTCCATCATCAGGAAACCGATGACTGAAGGATAATCACATGGTTCCCACACATGTGACCAAACAAAACTCCGGACTTTCTCCAGGTCTCTTCCAGACCAGTCTGAATAGTTCTCAAGCACAAACTTGAAAAAATAAAACACACACACACAAACCTCTCTGCTATACCGCTGACAAAAAAAGATTGATGGATGTCCTGATTATCAATGTTCAAGTTTTCATCACTTTTTTGTTGTTGGTTTTTTTTTTGCAAAGAATATGATTTCATTCTTAAATGCTTTAAGCTGTTTGTTGAATGGTAATGATCAAAGGTTTCATTGAAATCCCAAGAAATTTCTGAGACCCCAAAAGGCAAAAGACTTTTTGGCACGACTTTTCCTGGCCTTTTCCCAGACTTTCCTGACTGTACTGACCCGAGGATGCCTGGAGAAGAGAGAGATCTAAGGGGGTGTGGGGAAAGAGCAAAAACAAAAAAAGGCAAAACAAGGAGCGACCAATGAACAGAAAAGAGATTTCTGAATGAATCATGTTTGAACAGACCCATCCTAACATATAGGTGGCGTCACACCAGTGTTAAGACGACTCCCTTTTATTTTCCCAGGAATCCCTGTTTCCCATATCACCAGAGGTGAGTGATGACATGAAACCTAACTACTGTTTCAACGTTTGATTAGGGCTGGGGTGGGGTGGGGGATGGGGCGGAAAGGGAAACAAAAACGTATAACATTTCAAGTCAACCACTGGCTCATTAAAGGAATGGCTATTCAGTGTTGAAGGCGCTCAATGGCTGAGCAGACAACAGGTCTGGTGGAGGTGTCTTATTACTGAGTTTGTAACAAAGTTTGGCCAAAAGCGCAAACCTATAGGCCTAGTTTGCACAAGTTAGACATGGTACAGTATATGACACAAAACAATAATCATTGATGATCCAAATCGATGACAGAAAAAAAAAAGAAAAAAAAGATACATGGTAATGTTCTCTTATTCAAAATTACATGGAACAAAAACAATAACTATTGATGACCTAAATCAAAAAGAAGAAGAAAAAAGCTATGTAGTATCCATTCTCACATTCACAATAACTTAGAGAGAGGCGGCGAGGAAGGAAGGAAGACAGCAGAGAACTAGACGGAGGACTTTAACTTCCCGGTGCCAAACAAGAACTGACATATCCTGTCCACCATGTAGGCCATGACGATGTCAGCACTCACCACCAGCAGAACTGTGTTCCGGAACTGAAACAACAACGTCACATTAACAGTGTCACAACATTAATAATGTCACAACATCAACCAGTTCAGTGCCAGAGAATTTTGTAAAAAGTGCTCTCCCCTTACCAGGGAATTTTGAGGATTCAGGGGTAATAAATCACAAAAAATTCTAACACAAAAGCTATGGGTGATACAGAAAGTAAACGTTTTTGTAAAGAAAAATTAGTGTAGATTCTGCTTCTGGGCTCTTTTACCCAATCAGGTTCGTTGTAAATAACTGTTCAGGCATGTGAAGTCAAGATAATGATTTTTGTGCAACAAAAACATAGTAAAAAAAAAAATCTTCAGGAATAAAACACGTGAAAAAAAAAATCTTCAGAAATAAAACACTTAGAAAAAAAACAACAGCTTATACAGGAATAAAACACACAGAAAAAATCATCAGAAATAAAACATTCAGGAAAAAGCTTCAGACAAAAATTTTCAGAGATGAAACACTCAGAAAAAAATCTTCAATGAAACACTCAGAAAAAACCTTCAGAAATAAAACTCTCTGAAAAAAACAAACACCCACAAACTTATACAGAAATTTTTTTTTTTTAAAAGAGAGACAAAAAAGTAACGGAACAGAAGCAGTTAAATAGACATACAAAAAACAAACAAAAAAAAAGCAAGTGTAGTGAAAACACAAACACACAGAGAAACACACACACACACACACACAAAACACTGTAGTGACGACACAAACACACACAGAGAAACACACACACACACACAGACACACAAAACACTGTAGTGACAACACAAACACACACAGAGAAACACACACACACACAAAACACTGTAGTGACAACACAAACACACAGAGAAACACACACACACACAGACACACAAAACACTGTAGTGACAACACAAACACACAGAGAAACACACACACACATAAAGGAACATTATTCCCCGAGAATATTATTAAAGAAAAGATACCGAATCCATCAGCTTGCTATACAAGATTAATAACCTCTACTTTCTTCCATATAAAACTTGATGCGCTGAAGATAAAGTATAGTAAAAATGTTACATGCATCTGTGGTAAGCAGTTCAGCTTGCATCATTGTTTGTTTCACTGCCAGCAGTTACGTACCTTCTTGCCCAAGTATTTCAAAGAGAATAATAATTCTGCAGATGATTTTTGTAAAGTTATTTCCGACGAGGTTCTTATGGTCGAACTTTCACAGGCATTAGTTCATAGCCCTATTTCTACATTCCTTTAATGCACTTCAGAATTGTGTTAATGGTTTCTGATTATTTAAATTATTATTATTGAATTGTTACTGTTAAATGTAATAGCATGTTAGTTATACCCCATGCCCCCACCCCACCCCACCCCACCCCTTTAATTTTTTTTTTTTTTTTTTTTTAACGTCTAATATCACTGATAGTGAAAAGACGCTAAACAAAAGAACGAACACACACACAGACACACAAAACACTGTAGTGACAACACAAACACACAGAGAAACACACACACACACAGACACACAAAACACTGTAGTGACGACACAAACACACACAGAGAAACACACACACACACACAGACACACAAAACACTGTAGTGACAACACAAACACACACAGAGAAACACAGACACACAAAACACTGTAGTGACAACACAAACACACACAGAGAAACACACACACACACACAGACACACAAAACACTGTAGTGACGACACAAACACACACAGAGAAACACACACACACACACAGACACACAAAACACTGTAGTGACGACACAAACACACACAGAGAAACACACACACACACAGACACACAAAACAATGTGAGCGGCAACACAACAACAGCACACCTGTGAGGGGAGCTCCACCAGTTCAAACTGCTGGGAGATGTCTGGAATGATGCCACTGGCCAGGGTGATGATGCCACCACAGGAGAACATCAGACTGTACAGCAGAGGTTTGTTGTCTCGCAGACTCTCCATGAAGGGCTCACCCTGTAGGGGAAAAACCACACGCCTTGTAAACAGGGTTCTCTTCTTTCAGAGGGTTCTCCCTGCATGGAAAATAGCACACACCTTGTAAACAGGGTTCTCTTCTTTCAAAGGGTTCTCCCTGCATGGAAAATAGCACACACCTTGTAAACAGGGTTCTCTTCTTTCAAAGGGTTCTCCCTGCATGGAAAAACCACACGCCTTGTAAACAGGGTTCTCTTCTTTCAAAGAGTTCTCCCTGTATGGAAAATAGCACACACCTTGTAAACAGGGTTCTTTTGTTTCAAAGGGTTCTCCCTGCATGGAAAAACCACACGCCTTGTAAACAGGGTTCTCTTCTTTCAAAGGGTTCTCCCTGCATGGAAAATAGCACACACCTTGTAAACAGGGTTCTCTTCTTTCAAAGGGTTCTCCCTGCATGGAAAATAGCACACACCTTGTAAACAGGGTTCTCTTCTTTCAAAGGGTTCTCCCTGTATGGAAAATAACACACACCTTGTAAACAGGGTTCTTTTGTTTCAAAGGGTTCTCCCTGCATGGAAGATAACACACACCTTGTAAACAGGGTTCTCTTCTTTCAAAGGGTTCTCCCTGCATGGAAAATAACACACACCTTGTAAACAGGGTTCTCTTCTTTCAAAGGGTTCTCCCTGCATGGAAAATAACACACACCTTGTAAACAGGGTTCTCTTCTTTCAAAGGGTTCTTCCTGTATGGAAAATAACACACACCTTGTAAACAGAGTTCTCTTCTTTCAAAGGGTTCTTCCTGTATGGAAAATAACACACACCTTGTAAACAGGGTTCTTTTGTTTCAAAGGGTTCTCCCTGCAGGGAAAATAACACACACCTTGTAAACAGGGTTCTCTTCTTTCAAAGGGTTCTCCCTGCAGGGAAAATAACACACACCTTGTAGACAGGGTTCTTTTGTTTCAAGTAAACGTGACAGAAGAATTGTAACACTGCCATAACTAAGTACAGGAACAAAAACAATACTTTATTTGAAAAAAAAGAGGGTGTGTGGGGGGGTAGAAGACCACCACCACCACCAAAAAACAACCACCAAAAAAACACACGCATACACACCACACAACAGACACACCCATATAAAACTCACACTTGCACCAACACAACACACTCACACAACACACACACAAATACACTGACACTTACCTTGCAGTTCAAGACAAAGAAAAGAGAATTTCTAGAAATTACTGACATCTGGACATCTAAGAGGAAAATTCTCCAGAGTTCACAGTCACTGACTTTGCAGTTCATGACAGAGAAAAGAAAACTTCTAGAAACCTTTGACATCTTATAAGAGAATTATCCATGTTCACTAATACTGACTTTGCAGTTCATAGCAAAGATCTGAGAATTTTTTTTTATAGAAATTGTTAACATTTTATAAGAGAATTTTCCAGAGATCACTAACACTGTAGTTCACATTAGCTCTTTCACTGCCAAGTATCTGTGTGATAAACCCTACCCAGCACCTACTATTTTTAAAATACTCTCAGTCACAGGCTTCAGTTCATGTCAAAACAACACAATGGACTTGTTCACTTCAAACTGGGTTAGGGAGCAAAGGTTAGTCATTGTTCTACTGGCGGGGAACTGGCTGCAGCTGTCACGATTCGTTACAGTGTGAAAAATGGTCTGATCAACATGACCCCTCAATGTTGACAAAGGTCGCGTAGGGCGGTGAACGAGATAAAGACAAAAGAATTTTATAGAAATTACTGACATCCAAAAACAGATCTGCCTGGAGATCACAAACACTAACCTTGTAGTTGACGGCGAAGGTAGACACCTGCAGAGACATGGAGATGATGTAGACAGTGGTGTTCAGGATGTTGGGTTCGAACTCCTTCTCCAAGTCCACAAACTCTTCCTCAGACCTGGCCACACCCACACCCACCACCATCAGCCTCATCAACCTCATTAATGTGTCCGATGGTCATGCAATGTTTAAAGGACTGGAATCTCTACTCAGTTTCCTGAGCTTGATCCCTCTTGCACCAGGTGGTTTCAGGTTGGAGACTTTTCTGATCTCCTACGTCAACATATCTGCAGACCTGCAAGTGCCTCAACCCCCTTCGTGTGTATACACACACAGAAGATCAAATATGCATATTGAAAGTCCTGTAATCCATGTCAGTGTTTGGTGGGTTATGGAAACAAGAACATACCAGCATGCACATCCCTGAAAGTGGAGTATGGCTGCTTTAATGGTGGGGTAAATAAACAAAATGGTCACACACATAAAATGTTACATGTCTGTGTGAGTGTGTGTGTGTGTGTGTGTGTGTGTGTGTGTGTGTGTGACTGAAACCTGACTGAATGACACAGGAAAGGAATGATGAGCATCCAAAGGCAGCTGTCAGTCAGCTCCACCCAGGTAGGCAGCCTGTTGTGCAAATGACTGCGTGTTTGTAAAAGCGCTTAGAACTTGGTCTCTGAACGAGGACAGGTGCTATATATGTATCTATCCATATCTATATCCATATCAACCTTCAAGTCACAACACAAAAATCTCTGACTCTCAGTCAGCAAGAATGTCTTTTATCACTCAAAGTGAAAAGAAGTTAACTTAAAGATCTCAACCGCCTGTCCTCCCCCCATCCACGCACCCTCTTGGAGGAATTCGGCATGGTGCATGAGGAACAAGAAACTGGTGAAGTGGACGGCAAACTGCAATCACACACACCCACATCCACACTACCCTCGCCCACCAACATACAGGCACATACATGCACACACCCACACTCCTACATTCCACACACACATCCGCCCCCTCCCCCGACCCCCCACCCCCACTGACCTAGGAGAGAGCAGCTTGGCGTTGTGCACGAGGAACATGAGGCTGGTGAAGTGGACGGCAAACTGCAGGCAGACGGTCAGGATGGTGTACACGTTGAAAATGTTGGGCAGGGGGCGCTCCTTCGACAGCGTCTTCAGTGGCTGTTGGGACAGAAATTGTCAGATTTGATAACTTTGTCAACACTGTGAAAAGGTTTTGACAGCGTCTTGAGCGGCATCGTCAGGTTTGATAACTCTGTCAACACCGTAAAACAGTTTCAACAGCATCTTCTGCTGCTGGAGGGACAGAAATTGTCAGGTTTGATAACTCTGTCAACACTGTAAAATGGCTCACGCTCTTGGGATGAATGAAGTATGACATTATGTGTAGCCATTGTGGTTCTATGCAGCATGTTTGATCACTGCATGTTGTTAATTCTATGTATAAGGACTGTGAAGGGGGTCGGGGGGGGGGGGTGGATGACTGCATGTGCTGACAAGGAGAGGTGGAAGGGGGTGTCGATTCTAATAAAAATAATAATGGGCATTTCAATATAGTATCTTTTTTCAAGAAACACTGCTCACAGCACTTTAAATCTCGTTCCCACCCTCCCACATCCATACCGGCCACCCTCCCTCCACTCACACAGAAACACGTGTCAGAATACACTCAAGCAACTGAATACTGGAAACCACGCACCCACCATGACGCCCTCTAGAAAACACATACCTGCAATACGCACTCATGCACGCACGCATACGTGAATGCCCAGACACACAAGCATCCACACAAATAGCAAACTGCTTCCTACATTAAAGCATGCATCTGGAACCTGATAACACAAGATTCTATATAAACTAACAGTGAAGGGGGGTGGATGACTCCACAGATGGGCCAGCAGCAAAGTGAGAGCTATACTATCAATGGTTTCTCCACTGTGATGGGAATTCATCTGTAGCATAGTCTTTTGTGAAGGACAATGATTCTCAAACAAGGAGGCAAGACTGCACTGCAGCAACCTTAGGGACAAGCTGGCCTTTGGGGATCATCACAACACCAACTGTCCAAAACAGGCAAAAGCACTTGTGACCAAAAGAGTGGGTCTTAACTTGGGCAAGACACTCCATGTTAATCAAATTCTTGCCCACAAGGCTAGGACAGCAGCTGCCTCTTCTGCTGTTCTGATGGTCAGCCAGAGATGCCAACCCGTCACGTATTTGTACGAACAATCAGGAAATTTGGTAGGAACATCATCACCATCATCACTATTATTATCATCACTATCACCATCACCATCGTCATCATCATCACACAGGTGATCACCTTGGACCTGGAGATGAAGACAAAGCATCCGGCTAGCAGCAGACCCTACACGGTACCCTGACCATCATCACCATCATCACCATCATTATCATCACTATCACCATCACCATCATCATCACACAGGTGATCATCTTGGACCTGGAGATGAAGACAAAGCATCCGGCTAGCAGCAGACCCTACATGGTACCCTGACCATCATCACCATCATCACTATCATTATCATCACTATCACCATCATACAGGTGATCACCTTGGACCTGGAGATGAAGACAAAGCATCCGGCTAGCAGGAGGCCCTGAATAATAGTGACCTGACTGTCATCATCATCATCATCATCACCATCATCGTCACTATCATTATCACCATACAGGTGACCAAACCCCAGTCACCTTGGACCTGGAGATGAAGAGGAAGCAGCCAGCCAGCAGCAGACCCTGCATGGTGGCCTGAGCATCAGAAAACTTGATGCCGTCCAGGTACAGCACACTCTGACTGTAGGCCAGGATCAGGGCGTTCAGTGCCAGGATCTTGAACATCTGCAGCGTTGTCACCAGGGTGCATCGCCCCTGCTTGATGATGTTGCACACTGCAAGGGGAGGAACAAGAGGCACCGCCTTCAGGACTACAAAACTGACCCTCAACACACACCAGGGCTCCCACACACCAGCGTTCCCCCCGCTCCCCCCACACACATGGGCTCCCCCCACTCACCAGGGCTCCAGGGCCCCCACACACCAGGGCTCCCCACACACACCAGGGCTCCCAAACACACCAGGGCTCCCACACACACCAGGGCTCCCCACACACACCAGGGTTCCCACACACACCAGGGCCCACACACACCAGGGCTCCACACACACACCAGGGCTCCACACACACACACCAGGGCTCCACACACACACCAGGCTCCAGGGCTTCCCCACACCAGGGCTCCCCCACACCAGGGCTCCCCCACACACCAGGGCTCCCCCACACACCAGGGCTCCCCCACACACACACACCAGGGCTCCCACAGAGGAAAATAAAACATCCATGAATTTCTAGGGGGGTCCAGGGGCATGCTCCACCTAAACATTTTTGGAATTTACATTCAAAATGGTGCAATTTGGCCCAAATCGGAGCATATTTATAGCACTTTACTGCCACTATCATAAAACCACAATTCAGAGCACCTGCAATCTTACATCTACAAGGATGAAAAAGGCACTGATACATACCAGCACTTCTCACTTTTCATTTTCACAGCTTTAGGAATGTCTCACAGTAACAATGTTCTCATTTATCACTCTGAGCAAATAAGACTTATTCAGTTCAGTTGCTCTTGCAGTTGCTACTCGCTGAAATTTTGTCTGTCGCTGAATTTTTTATTATTTTTTTATTCTTCTCTGAACCTCATTTTCACTTTTCACTGAAATCTGCAAATTCGCTTAAACGTGGGAGCCCTGACACTCACACACATAAATACACCAAGACTGGGTGATAACACGCACTACTATTTGCACATGAATCAAAAACATTCCTTGACTTTCATGTAGGTGTTTGTTGGGGGTCTACTTTTACTGTGTTTGTTGGCCTGCAACTTCCATGTCATTCCTTTTTAAAACAAATACCGTTTTTAAAACTGCCATGTAGGCAGTCATAACCGGTTTTGGGGGCTGTGCATGCAGGGTACAGTACATTTAAAAACCCCACCGAATGCTGACAAGAATTAAACAATCTTTAACATGTGCACAAGCACTGGCAGGTCTGCAAAAACAATGACCATGGAGATCAGAAAAAATCTCCACCCTTAACCCACTATGCATGCCACGACTGGGATTCAGACCCAAGACCTTCAGATGGAAAGTCCACTGCTTTAGTAACTCCGCTGTTGTGCCCCTCACACACACACATACACACACACACACACGCACACACATGCGAGGAACCCACATGCACACCGCCCCGCCCAGACAAAGGTGAGACAGATGCGGCACTCACCACTCATGACGGTGGACAGCTTGGACGTGAAGGGAGAGGCCACACTGGCGTCACCCAGCCGTATCACCTGGGCTTTCTCTTCCTCCTCTATCTCCTTCATCAACGCTGCCAGCTTCTTCTGCTCACACACATAATGATAATAAACAAATGTGTTTCTCCTTCTCATGATAATAATAGGTTGTGCTTTCTCCTCCTCCTCTATCTCATTCATCAATGCTGCCAGCTACTTCTGCTCACACACACACACATGCATTTACTGATATCACTTGAAGTGGAAAGGCATAAAGAGTGAGGGCTACTGTATGCATACATACAATTATGCGTGAACACACACACACAAACATACATGCCAACACACACACCACATATACAGACATGTGTGTGTGTGTGTGTGTGTGTGTGTGTGTGTGTCTATGTATGTATGCGCACATTTTCTGTCAGTCAAGCCCGCTTAACCTCAGCTTGTTTCTGTTCTCCACAAGGTTCACTTAAAGTTAAAGACCACTCAGATTTTTCAGCACAATCTTCTTCTTGAGGGCATGGTGAAACAATGCTGAATTTTCAGCGGAAAGTGGCATATACAGCCAATGTAATGAGCACCACTTCCTTGCTTTCTTGCACGAGCACTTCCTTTTATTTCTTAAATTTTTACAATAAAACCCTACAGCTATCGTTCATAAACAACTGAGTAACCGTCAAGCTTTGGCTGAAACACTGATTTTTTTTCAAGCACATTTTTCAAGCTGTTCAAGGTGCATGTGTGCCTGAAGCAGGTGTCTGTGTGCTCAGTGAGAGGCCAGTGACAGACCATACACAGCTTGCATGACTTATATCATCTCTCAATTTTTTGGTTGTTGTTGAAAACATACCTGCTTCAATGAAGTGATCTTTCACTATTTGTGAAGTCTATACTGTTTGCACACACCCTTGAAAAAAAAAATATCATGTTCATCCCTCCCCCCTCCATCCCCCCCCCCCCCCCCCCCCCCCCCCCCGCCCTCTTTTGATGATGACGTTACCTGGTGGGGCGCCAGGTTATCCCCCCTGGCAATGGCTCGCTGCTTGGCGGCGCGACCTGTGGGTTTTCCACGCTGGGAGGGCAGCGACATTTTGTCGTTGCTCATGTGAGCATCTCCGTCCACACTGCTTCCCACCTGTAGTAAACCCACGTTTATACAATGCTTAAATATTTCTACCATTTAGGAAGCAAAAGTGATAAGGTGTTGGACTTCTGGTCCACTGGTCTGGGAAAAGAGGACTGGGCCCTGCCCTTCTGTGCAGAACCCTAGACACAGAGGTTATGGAGTGATCGCCTAGAGGTAACGCGTCTGCCTAGGAAGCAAGAGAATCGGAGCGCGCTGGTTTGAATCACGGCTCAGCTGCCGATATTTTCTCCCCCTCCACTAGACCTTGAGTGGTGGTCTGTACACTAGTCATTTGGATGAGACGATTAACTGAGGTCCCATGTGAAGCATGCACTTAGCACACGCAAAAGGTTTCAGTACCCTTAAAACTTTTAAAAGTATTTACCAAAGTCATCAAATTTTACAAAACAAAGAGAGAGAGAGATATAGAGAGATTAGACACAGATGAAGATATTCTCTAAAGGGCATGGCTCCCCACAAAAGGGGCACTGTGAACTAATAATCCAAAACAATGAAGTCATACTAATGACAATGCACATCAGTAAATGATAAACTTCAGATCAAATAATGTACAACTAGTACTGATAAACTACAAACTGTACTGCAAATTTTAGATGCTTTATTAGTTTATACAAGTAAATAGCAAACTGTTTTATAATAGTATCCTTTGATGAGGACGTAACTCGTAAGCAGAGCAAGTCAAAGTAAAGTTGGGTGTCTGTAATGTTTTTGTAAAGGGAGGAGCAGAGAGAGAGAGAGAGAGGGAGGTAGAGAGAGAGGGAGGGAGAGAGATAAAGACAGAAAAGGGAGAGACAGACAGAGAAAGAAAGACAGAAAGAGGGAGAGACAGGCAGAGAAAGAGAGAGAGAGAAAGACAGAAAGAGGGAGAGACAGGCAGACAGAGAGAGAGAAAGACAGAAAGAGGGAGAGACAGGCAGAGAAAGAGAGAGAGAAAGAGGGAGAGACAGGCAGAGAAAGAGAGAGAGAGAAAGAGGGAGAGACAGGCAGAAAAAGAGAGAGAGAAAGAGGGAGAGACAGGCAGAAAAAGAGAGAGAGAGAGAGAAAGAGGGAGAGACAGGCAGAGAAAGAGAGAGAGAGACAGAAAGAGGGAGAGACAGGCAGAGAAAGAGAGAGAGAAAGACAGAAAGAGGGAGAGACAGGCAGAGAAAGAGAGAGAGAGAGACAGAAAGAGGGAGAGACAGGCAGAGAAAGAGAGAGAGAAAGACAGAAAGAGGGAGAGACAGGCAGAGAAAGAGAGAGAGAGAAAGACAGAAAGAGGGAGAGACAGGCAGAAAAAGAGAGAGAGAGAGAGAGAGAGAGAGAGAGAGAGAGAGAGAGAGAAAGAGGGAGAGACAGGCAGAGAAAGAGAGAGAGAAAGACAGAAAGAGGGAGAGACAGGCAGAGAAAGAGAGAGAGACAGACAGACAGAAAGAGGGAGAGACAGGCAGAGAGAGAGACAGAAAGAGGGAGAGACAGGCAGAGAAAGAGAGAGAGAGAGAGAGAGAGGGAGAGAGAGAGAGAGAAAGACAGAAAGAGGAAGAGACAGGCAGAGAAAGAGAGAGAGAGAGAGAAAGACAGAAAGAGGGAGAGACAGGCACAGAAAGAGAGAGAGAAAGACAGAAAGAGGGAGAGACAGGCAGAGAGAGAGAGAGAGAGAGAAAGACAGAAAGAGGGAGAGACAGGCAGAGAGAGAGACAGAAAGAGGGAGAGACAGGCAGAGAGAGAGAGAAAGACAGAAAGAGGGAGAGACAGGCAGAGAGAGAGAGAAAGACAGAAAGAGGGAGAGACAGGCAGAAAAAGAGAAAGAGAGAGAGAAAGAGGGAGAGACAGGCAGAGAAAGAGAGAGAGAGAGGGAGAGAGAGAGAGAAAGACAGAAAGAGGGAGAGACAGGCAGAGAAAGAGAGAGAGAGAAAGACAGAAAGAGGGAGAGACAGGCACAGAGAGAGAGAAAGACAGAAAGAGGGAGAGACAGGCAGAAAGAGAGAGAGAGAGAGAAAGAAAGAGGGAGAGACAGGCAGAGAGAGAGAGAGAGAGAGAGAGAGAGAGAAAGACAGAAAGAGGGAGAGACAGGCAGAGAAAGAGAGAGAGAGAGAAAGACAGAAAGAGGGAGAGACAGGCAGAGAGAGAGACAGAAAGAGGGAGAGACAGGCAGAGAGAGAGAAAGACAGAAAGAGGGAGAGACAGGCAAGAGAGAGAAAGACAGAAAGAGGGAGAGACAGGCAGAGAGACAGAAAGAGGAAGAGACAGGCAGAGAGAGAAAGACAGAAAGAGGGAGAGACAGGCAGAGAGAGAGACAGAAAGAGGGAGAGACAGGCAGAGAGAGAGACAGAAAGAGGGAGAGACAGGCAGAGAGAGAGAAAGACAGAAAGAGGGAGAGACAGGCAGAGAGACAGAAAGAGGAAGAGACAGGCAGAGAGAGAAAGACAGAAAGAGGGAGAGACAGGCAGAGAGAGAAAGACAGAAAGAGGGAGAGACAGGCAGAGAGAGAGAAAGACAGAAAGAGGGAGAGACAGGCAGAGAGAGAGAAAGACAGAAAGAGGGAGAGACAGGCAGAGAGAGAAAGACAGAAAGAGGGAGAGACAGGCAGAGAGAGAGAAAGACAGAAAGAGGGAGAGAAAGACAGAAAGAGGGAGAGACAGGCAGAGAAAGAGAGAGAGAGAAAGACAGAAAGAGGGAGAGACAGGCAGAGAAAGAGAGAGAAAGACAGAAAGAGGGAGAGACAGGCAGAGAGAGAGAGATAGAAAGACAGAAAGAGGGAGAGACAGGCAGAGAGAGAAAGACAGAAAGAGGGAGAGACAGGCAGAGAAAGAGAGAGAGAGAGAAAGACAGAAAGAGGGAGAGACAAAGACAGAATGACAGAGACAAAGACAGCAAGAGACAGACAGACAGACAGACAGAGCAAGAGAATGAGACAAAGAGAAAGAGACAGCAAACACACTCACTACTAAAAACAAAACAAAACCAAAAAAACCATAGATTTCTTACGTCATCTCTTCTGGATTTTTTCTTGTCTGGAACTCTCTCTGGGGCATTTGCCAGCAAGGCCACACCTATGTACACAACACAGCAAAATATTCAGTTTCTGTTTGACATATAATGGCCATGCCTATATACACAACACAACATAACATCATTCAATATCTGTTCAACATTTGTTGGAGTCTTGTTGGGGGATTATGGGGAGAATGAGTATGATGGGAGAGCCATGGATGGAGAAAGAAGAAAAGAAAGACAGTAGAGAGACAAGGAGAGTGTGAAAAACAGCGACAGAACAACAGAGGAAGAGATAAATTAAAGAATGAGACAAAGAGCAGAGATATTTTTTCCAATCAAAACAAGTTCTGGAAGAATACTTCACCACAACAGAAACTCCAAGTCCTGACTGGTGTGGCAGTATGTTTCCATGGCTCGGAACAGACCAATCAAAAATGAAAGCAGGTGCTCCTCAAGGGGCACAACCCTACCATCCACCCACAACATTCTTCCCCTTAGGTGTGATCATGAACTGTCTCAACAGTCTCGCCAGTTTTCAAATGAGGACATGGCTGATAGTTTTGGCAGGTAAGTTTAAAAAAATATTTTAAAGACATGAACAAAATGAAAGAAACAGTAACATGACAGTAAAGGAGAAGAGAAACAAAAAGAGAGAGAGAGAGAGAGAGAGAGGGAGAGAGAGATGAAACAAATGAGTGCAAGCTTCAAAGCCCTATTGTCATTGGTGCCGCCCCCACCCATGAATGTGAAGAAGAATTCAAGACACGGAAATGAGGTGATATCGCAAGATACTGAACATCAGATACACTGACATAAAACATCAGACACGCTGACACAAAACATCAGACACACTGAGACACACTGACACAAAACATCAGACACGCTGACACAAAACATCAGACACACTGAGACACACGGACACAAAACATCAGACACACTGACACAAAACATCAGACACGCTGAAACATCAGACACTCTGACACAAAACACACTGACACAAAACATCAGACAAAATATCAGACACACTGACACAAAACATCAGACAAAACATCAGACACACTGACACAAAACATCAGACACACTGACACAAAACATCAGACAAAATATCAGACACACTGACACAAAACATCGGACACACTGACACAAAACATCGGACACACTGATCACATCACCAGTGTACAAGTGCACCAAACCATCACACAGCACACTGGACCACATGAAGATCTGCTGACATCAGAAAATTAAGACACGCTGGTTGGCCAAGTAACAAGATCTAATGGCCTTGCTAAAACAACCCTCAAAAGAACTGTTCAGGGATTCAAAACATAATGAAAAAAAAGGTTAAAAAACTTCATTACTCAAGGATAAAGGTATTTAGGGAGGGAGATGGAGGGGAAGAGAGAGAGAGAAAAATACAACAAAAGACCTCATGGCCTTGCTAAAACAACCCTCAAAAGAACTGTTCAGGGATTCAAAACATAATGAAAAAAGGTTAAAAAACTTCATTACTCAAGGATAAAGGTATTTAGGGAGGGAGATGGAGGGGAAGAGAGAGAGAGAAAAATACAACAAAAGACCTCATGGCCTTGCTAAAACAACCCTCAAAAGAACTGTTCAGGGATTCAAAACATGATGAAAAAAGGTTCAAAAGCTTCATTACTCAAGGATAAAGGTATTTAGGGAGGGAGATGGAGGGGAAGAGAGAGAGAGAAAAACAAAACAAAAAACGACTGACTGACAGCACTGCAGAATGGACAGGAAAACCATCTGCAGAGACCCAGGCTTCGACACACAACCGACAGACCGGGAGGAATCTGGAGAACAGTTCTTCTGCGCTACTCCCCAGTGGCTCTTCACGGAGATAAGAGGGAGGAGGAGGAAGAAGTAAAAGCAACTCACCCACGTCAGCGTGTTTCAAGGCCCCGACGTCGTTGGTGCCGTCCCCACACATGAGTGTCACAAAACCCTGGGCTTTCAGCCGTGTGATAATCAGCTCCTGGTAAAGACGATTCATAATATCATAACCAGCTTCCAGTACAGATGATTTATAATATCATAACCAGCTTCCAGTACAGACGATTTATGATATAACCAGCTTCTAGTAATGAGGATTTATGATATCATAATCAGCTCCCGGTAATTACATCAAAGATGATTCTTTTTAAGTCTGTGGGCAGCAACTACCACCATTATAGGAGTGGGCTTTTTTGTGCATGACCATTTTTAGCCTGCCATGTACACAGTCATACTCCTGAATAACTGCCTGCCACACTTACTGTTAATCTCCTGTAGACAAGTCAACTGTTCAGTCCCCTCAGGAAAAGCTTAATAAAAAAAAAAATTGAATTAAAAAAAATTAACACTTGAACCAGTCACAAGAAGCGTTGGTGTTGTTTTTTTTTTCTCTTTTCTGAACAAATACAATACTTTCTGTCCCACAAAGGAGCAACTGTCCTAAAACCCCTTCCACCTAGCCACAGATTTCTCCCAAGGTCTCGCCCTTTCTCCCACGTTTCACTGCAAAATCAAACCAAGTGTCTAATCATTTGGATGAGACGATAAACTAAGGTCCCATGTGCAGCATGCACTTGGCGCACTGAAAAAGAAACAATGGCAACAGAAAAGCTGTCCTCTGGCAAAATTTTGTAGAAATCCACTCTGATAGGCACACGAACATAACATGCAAGCACCAAAGGCCTGACTAAGTGCATTGGCCCAGAATATGTGGTGTAGCATGAATGAATTTGTCAGAATGCAAAGCTGCCTCCTTGAGAAACTGAAACTGAATCATATAAAACAGACACAAACATGCACCCCGCCCCCCTAATTTCCCTCACACACACACACACACACAGTAGCCCCAATCTGAGGTGAGGGTAAACTGACCTTCTGTTTTGGCGCCACGCGGGCAAACACTTTGGTGTTGGGCAACAGCAGACGGAACAGCTTCTGGTGTCCCGACTGCAGGAATGTCAGCGCCTGTCGTCCGACAAAAAAGGAAAGTGGGTGTGTGCATGTGCGTACCTTTGTGTGTGTGTGTGTGTGTGTGTGTGTGTGTGTGTGTGTGTTTGGTGGGGAGAGGAATGTGTTTGCAGCTAAGTTTTTTTTCGTGTTTTCTTTTTTTTTTTTTTTTTTGCAAAAACCATCATTTGTGCCATAGACAAGTTACTTTTATCTATTTTATTAATTTTTTCTGTTTTTCTCTGTTCAAGGGCTGCAACTCCCACATTCACTAATATCTATGAGTGGACTTGTACAGCTGTTGTTACCCCACCCTATATAGGCAGCCAAATTCCATGCTATATGAAAGACAGGAATGAAGAAACTGTGGAATAAATGAGTGTAAAGAAAATTATCTGTTTCTATTAACTGTGTTTGAAGAAGGCAATACAGTTGTTTTTTTTTAAATTTCAGTGATCTGATTTGATATAATAAAAAAGAACAAACAAACAAACAAACAAAAAACCACACTAAAAAACACCACTCAGGACTAAGCAATTCCTCACACACACGTTTTCTCTTCCTCCGTCACACACTCACTCTTTTTCTTCTCAATGGTTTATTGTTTAGTCACAACAAAGTGAGAAATAAATGCATTCGCTCTGGTCAGCTCTCACAGACACACAGACACAGAAACACAAAAGAGGATGTGTGTGAGAAAACCACATACACATGTATGTGTATAGAATCATCAATATAATCATTATTGTACTATGCTATTGAAAACAATTATAGAGTCAGGGGTCAAATGTTTGAATCCACAAGTGAGAGCACTCATCAGCCATGAGGCCAACTAAAAATAGTCACATCTACTACTGCTGTTATAATTACTATAGTCCCATTTCCTGTTGCCGTTATATCTACTACATACATTAAAATAGCACCATTTCTTACTGCTTTTATATCTGCTACATACATTAAAAAAAAAGTCCCATTTCTACTGCTGTTCGGACACTACTTACCTCTCCAGTGAGACAGAGATCGTATTTGGGAATGATGGCTTTGCGAAGTTTGGACAGCTCCAGAGGTTCAATGATGGAATCATCAATACTCTGCCAGTGCCAGTCCGCATCTGTCACCGTAGTCACAGAGAGAAAAAAAAGTCTGGGTTATAAATACACTATGGCAAAGACACAAATCAATAAAAGCAAATAACTCATGACATAAAACAAATAAAATAAACTTAATATAGAAAGTTGATAAGCAAGGGAAAAAGGGGTGGGGGTGGGGGGGGGGGGCAATGTAAAGAAGAAGACAGAAACAACAACAAAATACATGATACAAAAAAAGAAGAAAAAACTATGAACATAGGGTACTAACTAAATATACAATGATCATGGAGAACAATTTTCTACTTCATAGATCTGAATGCAATATATAAACTTGATTAAAAAGAAAAAAAAAGATACCACCCCCCACGCCTCCAATAAAACCAAACAAACAAATATGTTAATGCCAGATTTGTACACTTGTACAAATTTCTAAATTACTTCCTATGCTCTATCAATGCAGATGCACTCAAACACACACACACACACACATACACACACATACTCACCCTTCTCTCCCATACTCTTCTCCTCCATCCCTCTCAAATTCCTACATCTGGAAGAATGCTGCAGCAATACGTGCCAGACATACATGCCCTACACCCAAGTACCCAAGCCACCAACCCAGTTTGAGGGTTAGGTCAGGAGTTGTGTCAGGGACCCAGTGGCTGAACACTAAGCTTTTATCAGAGACTGAGGTAAGCTTTCAGCTAAACCAACAGCAAGATCAAGCTGTATGATCAACGGTTTCTCCACTGCAATGGGAATGGGAATTCATTTACACCTTAGTCTTTTGTGAAGGACTATGACTCTCAAACTAGGAGGCAACTCTGCACTGGCTCTTTGCCTTGTGGGCTATTTGGCCTTTGGGGACCATCCCAACCCTGACTGTCCTAAAACACTCTTGGCCGAGAGAGTGGGTATGTAATTCGGACAAGACACGTCATCAAATTTTAGCCCCGATAGTCAGGACAGCAGCCGCCTCCTCAGCTGTTCTGATGGTCATAGTCCGACAAGACCCACTATCATACATGCATAGCCCAGGAGGTACTCACCAAACTTGTTGGGTGGGGTCAGGGGTCGTACAGATACCCAGAGTACTCACCAAACCTGTTGGGTGGGGTCAGGGGTCGTACAGATACCCACAGTACTCACCAAACTTGTTGGGTTGGGTCAGGGGTCATACAGATACCCACAGTACTCACCAAACTTGTTGGGTGGGGTCAGGGGTCGTACAGATACCCAGAGTACTCACCAAACCTGTTGGGTGGGGTCAGGGGTCGTACAGATACCCACAGTACTCACCAAACTTGTTGGGTGGGGTCAGGGGTTATACAGATACCCAGGGTACTCACCAAACTTGTTGGGTGGGGTCAGGGCTGTACAGATACCCAGGGTACTCACCAAACTTGTTGGGTGGGGTCAGGGGTCGTACAGATACCCACAGTACTCACCAAACTTGTTGAGTGGGCTCAGGGGTTGTACAGATACCCAGGGTACTCACCAACCTTGTTGGGTGGGGTCAGGGGTCGTACAGATACCCAGGGTACTCACCAACCTTGTTGGGTGGGGTCAGGGGTCGTACAGATACCCAGGGTACTCACCAAACTTGTTGGGTGGGGTAAGGATGAGGGTGGCCTCTCTGCGTGTCATGCGCAGCTCTTTGGCCACGTGACAAGCTGTCAGTGGGTTGTCTCCCGTGATCATGGCCACCTGTACAACACAACAATGACCATCTTATCTTATGATTATTACTGTCATTATTATCATTTTTTATTATTATTATCATTATATTACGACAGACTCACAGCAAAGCAAGCCTGATCACAAATTCCCCTTCCATTATTTAGTGTGTGTGTGTGTGTGTGTGTGTGTGTGCATGTGTGTGTGTGTGTGTGTGTGTGTGTGTGTGTGTGTGTGTGTGTGTGTGTGTGTGTGTGTGTGTGTGTGTACATGTGTGTGTGTGTGTGTGTAGTGCATGTGTTTGTGTGTGTGTGTGTGTGTGTGCGCGCGCACGCATGTGTGTGTGTATGTGTGTGTGTATGTGTGTGTGTGTGTGTGTGTGTGTGCGTGTGTGTGTGTGTGTGTGCGTGTGCTCTATTCCTTGATAATTCAGGGTATGCACCAGATAAAACAAGTACCTTACAAATAAAAAAAAATACACACAAACAAACACACAAAGGAAAAAAAAAAACGAAACAAAAAAATTCAGTGTCCTCACCCCGTGTGAAGAGTGCAGAATCTCCTTGATGGCCGCTTTGGAGTCGGACTTGAGCGGACAGGAGATGATGACGAACCCTGCAAAGGTCAGGTTCTTCTCCACCTCGTCACGCACCAGCTCCCGCACCTGTCAACAGCAACACATCAACTTCCCGCACTGATGATCCTCAAACGATTCGCGACCAGGGACAAAAGACTGTCAAATTTAAATAGCCTTCACCATACATTGTGGTACTGGCAGATCCAGTTTGGTCTTTAAAAAAATAACTGCAAATCCATTTTTGAACTGTGAACGATCTGCAAGGGACAGGAGGCTGTCAAATATTAATAACCTTCCCCATACGTGTTGGTTCTAGCAAACCTGTTTTTGTCTGAAAAATAATTACAAATCCATTTTTCATAAGACAAAAAAAATCCATTAATATCATGAACTGGAAGTACGATGGCTGTAAGAAGCTATGGGACCTGTAGCCTCTAACCAAACTACACATGACACAACTAGAAACCAGACTGACCAAGAATTTCACTGAGTTTCCCAACAAGATCTCAATCATGGACGGAGATGGACTGACGAAGGAGAAATTCACTTACCTGTTGATGTGACAGTGTCCCAATGTCCTTGTAACCAAGGGCCAGAACTCTGGCTCCTCTTCTTGCCATGGCCAAGTACACCTCTTCGTAGTTGTCGGGGACACTCTCAAACTGATAAACGTTGACTATGTGTTTATAATAATGTGAATCATATAGCACCGGTTCACTAAACAGGGCTCTTGGTGCTTTATAAAAATGGGTAAACACACACACACACACAGAGGATTTGTTATTTGGAAGAAATGATAAACCAAAGTCACCTGTGCAGCATGCACTTAGAACCCACGACAACGAAGGGGTTGTCCCTGGCAAAATTCTGCAGAAAAATCCACTTTGACAGGAAAACAAAAAAAAAATGGCAAGCATGCAAAAAATACAAAATAATGGGTGGCACTCTCAGTGTAGCGACGAGCTCTCCCAGGGGAGAGCAGCCCGAATTTCAGACAGAGAAATCTGTTGTGACAAAAAAGAGTAATACAATACAATAATACACACACCCACACTCACACAAATAGACAAGGAGCACACAATGAGAACAATGGAGTAGAACAGTGGTGTTCTACATTAATTCAAAGAAGTGGGTTTTCAGTAATTTAGTAGACACCAGTCTCAATGATAATGTGATCCTCGATGTATTCAGCACACAAAAAAAGATGCACATCTACACACACACACACACACACACACACACACACACACACACACACACATGTATTCACACAGACTCAGACATGGCCGAACAGCCCTTCAAAAAATGAACTGAAAAATATTTCTGTATTCTGTTTACTCACGATACTACAATCATTTTATCTAAAATATTTTGAAAAACATAATTCTGGTACTGAAGCTAGAAGACTTGGATAGAGTCCAAAAGGAAATGAAAGCTTCAAATCTGTTTGGAGCAAACTAGTAAAATACACTAAGGATGTACAGACATAGCCACATATACAATGAGTTCTGAACAAATCTGAAGAGATTTCTGGTATTAAAATAGGAGGGCTGGGGATGGGGTGGTGGGGGGGGGGGGGGTCTGTGTCCGCAGGAATTGATGGAAGTCTACATGGGAATGAATCAAGTAAGTTTGGAAGAAACCCTTAATACCCTAACGCACAGCACAGACACATTTGTTCACATTTACATGTAATACACACATACAAGCAGGCACATTGTATACACACACAAATGTGTGTGCTTGCACACATAAGCACATTACATACACACATACTACACATATATCCATATGCAACAACACACTGCATACACATGTGTACACATACAATACACACACTGAATAACCACCTTTTTCACACCACCCTCCTCCTTCCCATGCACCCATCCTCCTCCTCACCCTGATTTTTCTTTGCACAGAGGGCAAGATGTAATGAAAGTATGTTAAATAAGTCATACTGAGCATGTTCCTTTGCCATCGTAAAATAACATATCGTTTCGTTTTGTTTCATTTCACTCCACTCACCATGTCTTTCAATACATTCCAACCACCCAAACACCCCACTCCCCCACTCACCATGTCTTTCAATACCTCCCAACCACCCAAACACCCCCCATCCCCACACCCCCACTCACCATGTCTTTCAATACCCCCCAACCACCCAAACACCCCCCATCCCCACACCCCCACTCACCATGTCTTTCAATACCCCCCAACCACCCAAACACCCCCCATCCCCACACCCCCACTCACCATGTCTTTCAATACCCCCCAACCACCCAAACACCCCCCATCCCCACACCCCCACTCACCACATCTTTTAAACACCCCCCACCCCTCCCCACTCACCATGTCTTTCAGTGTTTCCGGTGCCCCCTTGATGGTGGCCATGTAGTGGGTCTCTGTGGACCCGGCAGGGGTGTGGCCTACAATGACGGACATGCGCTTCAGGGCACTGGAGAAGTGGAAGCGGTGGTAGATCTTCAGCCCATGGCTCCGCCCCCTCAGAGGCACCACCGCCTCCCCTGAAAGCAGTGATACAAAGAGTCAGAGATGTCTTCAGGATGTAATGTTTTCTTGCTATGACTGCTGTTGACAAGAAATCTCATCTGTGAAGGGCTGTCACCTCACAGATCAGACAGAGCTTACAGGTCAGGATGTCAGTGAAGGGCTGTCACCTCACTGAGATCAGACAGAACTTACAGGTCAGGATATCAGTGAAAGGCTGTCACCTCACTGAGATCAGACAGAGCTTACAAGTCAGGATGTCAGTGAAGGGCTGTCACCTCACTGAGATCAGAGCTTACAGGTCAGGATGTCAGTGAAGGGCTGTCACCTCACTGATATCAGAGCTTACAGGTCAGGATGTCGGTGAAGGGCTGTCACCTCACTGAGATCACACAGAGCTTACAGGTCAGGATGTCAGTGAAGGGCTGTCACCTCACTGAGATAACACAGAGCTTACAGGTCAGGATGTCAGTGAAGGGCTGTCACCTCACTGAGATCACACAGAGCTTACAGGTCAGGATGTCAGTGAAGGGCTGTCACCTCACTGAGATCACACAGAGCTTACAGGTCAGGATGTCAGTGAAGGGCTGTCACCTCACTGAGATAAGACAGAGCTTACAGGTCAGGATGTCAGTGAAGGGCTGTCACCTCACTGAGATAAGATAGAGCTTACAGGTCAGGATGTCAGTGAAAGGCTGTCACCTCACTGAGATCAGACAGAGCTTACAAGTCAGGATGTCAGTGAAGGGCTGTCACCTCACTGAGATAGCTTATAGGTCAGGATGTCAGTGAAGGGCTGTCATCTCACTGAGATAGCTTACAGGTCAGGATGTCAGTGAAGGGCTGTCACCTTACTGGAATAAGACAGAGCTTACAGGTCAGGATGTCAGTGAAAGGCTGTCACCTCACTAAGATAGAGCTTACATGTCAGGATGTCAGTGAAGGACTGTCTCCTCACTGAGGTCAGACAGAGCTTACAGGTCAGGATGTCAGTGAAGGACTGTCACCTCAATGAGATCAGACAGAGCTTACAGGTCAGGATGTCAGTGAAGGACTGTCTCCTCACTGAGGTCAGACAGAGCTTATAAATACAAGTCTGGGTGTCAGTCAACTTTCTTTCAATGGACTTTTTCTTCCAGGGAACTGCATTATTTTAATTTAGCATAATCACTAACACCACTTATGGACACACAAAAAGCATAACTGAATTTCAAACTGAAGCCACATTGATGTCTGTTCACTGAAACTCAGCAGTCTTGGTGCTGATTTTTTTGGTTTTATTCTAAGGTTTTTGATTTCTTCCCCTAGTGTTATAGAGTCCCCTGTCACCTTAATTACAACACAAAATAGTGAAAAAAGAAGGAAAAGGAATGAGAATAATCCTCCACAAGAAGTCTGTTCTCTCCACCTTTGGTGAGGTTCCACTCCACAGCCCTGAGTGTGGCAACACAACACAAAACAACAAAATACAGCCCAACCCAACCCATCCCACCACAACCCAACACACCACATCACAACCCAACCCACCACACCACATCACAACCCAACCCAACACACCACATCACAACCCAATACACCACATCACAACCCAACCCACATCACAACCCAACCCAACACACCACATCACAACCCAATACACCACATCACAACCCAACCCAACACACCACATCACAACCCAATACACCACATCACAACCCAAGGCAAAACACCACATCACAACCCAACCCAACACACCACAGCCCAACACACCACACCACATCACAACCCAACACACCCCAACCCACCCCAACACACCACATCACAACCCAACACACCACATCACAACCCAACCCACCACAACCCAACCGAACACAACCCAGCCCGACCCAGCCCAACCCAACACACCACAGCCCAACCCAACATACCACATCACAACCCAACATGCCACAACCCAGCCCAACCCAACCCAGCCCAACCCAACACACCACAGCCCAACCCAACACACCACATCACAACCCAACACGCCACAACCCAGCCCAACCAAACACGCCACAACCCAGCCCAACCCAACACGCCACAACCCAGCCCAGCCCAACACAACACAACCCAACCCAGCCCAACACAACCCAACGCACCACAACCAAAACCAACCCAGCACAAAACAACCCA
Organism: Babylonia areolata; assembly: GCF_041734735.1. NCBI lineage: Eukaryota > Metazoa > Mollusca > Gastropoda > Neogastropoda > Buccinidae > Babylonia > Babylonia areolata. The sequence continues at coordinate 14,297,660 of NC_134906.1, read as the reverse complement.
ACCCAGCACACCACAACCCAACCCAACACACCACACCACACCCCAACCCAACACACCACAACCCAACCCAACCCAACACACCACACCACAACCCAACCCAACACACCACAACCCAACCCAACCCAACACACCACACCACAACCCAACCCAACACACCACAACCCAACCCAACCCAACACACCACACCACAACCCAACCCAACACACCACAACCCAACCCAACACACCACAACCCAACCCAACACACCACAACCCAACCCAACCCACCACATCACAACCCAACCCAACCCACCACATCACAACCCAACCCAACACACCACAACACAACATAACCCAACACACCACAACACAACACAACCCAACCCACCACACCACATCACAACCCAACCCAACACACCACAACCCAACACCTTTGGTGAGGTTCCACTCCACAGCCCTGAGCGTGGCCTTCTCCAGTGGGTCACCCACCATCTCTTCCTCCAACTGCACCAGGGAGTGACAGGTGGCCAGCACCTGAACCGTGCGCATCGGGGCTTTCACTGCCACCATCATCTCCGTCCCCTTCCTGTCAATTATCACACAGACCACACCCACCACCATCAAGTCCATCTCCTTCCTATCAATCATCACACAGACCACCAATCACCACCATGTCCGTCCCCTTCCTGTCAATCATCACACAGACCACACCCACCACAATCATGTCCATCCCCTTCCTATCAATCATCACACAGACCACCCATCACCACCATGTCCGTCCCCTTCCTGTCAATCATCACACAGACCACACCCACCACCATCATGTCCATCCCCTTCCTCAGTTCCTGTCAGTCACACCACATAAACCACACCCAACACCATCATGTCCATCCCCTTCCTGTCAATCGACACACAGACCACATCCACAACTATCATCAACAACCCTTTCCTCAGTTCCTGTAAATCATACCACATAAACCCCACCCACCACCATCATGTCCATCCCCTTCCTGTCAATCACCAAATACACACTCATCACATCATGTCAAATTACATTACGTGTTTTTTTCTTTCATTTTTTTTTTTTTTTTGACATTGCACAACTACACATGAATAATATAGAAACTGTTTTTCAAAGATGGTGAATTTTTTGTTTTTTAATGGAGATTAAAAAAGAACATACAAAAGTAGGAGGAGAGAGTTTCAAAGTGAAAGAGATGGATGTTTAAGACATGGTAGAGTACCAATGAGAAGGATTATATCTATCTGATCTCCAAGGAAATTTTGTTCTCAAATTGTTTAATCTAACATACCTTTTTTCTTCTTATTTGTTGATTATCACAGTTTTTCTTTCTTTTTCCACACACACACACATAGACTAGCGCACGCAAGAGCTATACACATGCAAACACAACCAGTAAAAACTAAATTCAAAATTTCACATGCAAACACCCACACAAAGGCATTCACAGACAGATTCAAGCAGTTTCAGTTTCTCAAGGAGGCGTCATTGCATTCAGACTAATCCATATATGCTACACCACATCCGCTAGGCATATGCCTGACCAGCTGCATAACCCAAAGCATTCAGTCAGACTTTGAGCGCACACATAAAATATTTGTACACTGTGACCTATCAGAGTGTATTCCATCTACAGAATTTTGCCAGAAGACAACCCTTTTGTTGCTGTGGGTCCTTTTTCAGTGCGCCAAGTGCATGCTGCAAAGGATACCTCAGTTTATCGTCCCATCGTAATGACTAGATGCTAAATCTGATTTTCCAGTGAGACATGGGAGAAATGGCGAGGCCGGGAATCAAACCAACATCTTCACAGACACTGTACTCGCAGATGAGCGTCTTAACCATTTTACCTCCTTGCTTTCCTAGAATCCAAGAACAAAGCTGTATTGTACGTACCCCAAACCGGTGACTCCCTCCACCACCAGGTTGTCACTGGTCAGGGTTCCAGTCTTGTCGAAGCAGCAGATGTCTATCTTGCCCGCAAAAGGAATCCTGAACGGCTCAGTGCAGTAGACATCTGCAATACATATGCATATACATGTGTTTTTTTCTGGTTACATAATACATGAAAATCCACTGAAACAAGAAATGGACCGCAAAATAAACATACACATACACACACAGAGGAACATGCACACATTCACGCACACATCACAAACACACATGCACGTCTAAAATCACAATTGTGGATAGACACTAAACAAAAGAACAAATGGACACACACACACACACACACACTTCACACACACACATCACACATACACCACAACACACACAAACACAAACATACACACACACAGACATCACAAACTCACACAACACAACTCCTCCAAACCCACATTCAAGAAACACTCCCCAAACACACACACACACACACACACAGATACACAAACACACACAGAAACACCCCCAACCCCCACCCCACCCCAACACACTCACATAGTTTGGTGAGGGCCAGCAGAGAGGTGTTGACAGCCAATGACAATTCGATGGGCAGCTCAGGGGGCACCACTGATGTCAGTATCAGTGTGCACTCCAGGAACAGCTTGTACCGATTCCGGTTTGGGTTCTCTGTACCTGGATCAGACAAGCACAGAAACACTTGATGCATGTTGCCACGTGATTTATTTCACTTTTTTTTCTTTCTTTCTTTTTTTTTTTAAATAACACAACAGCATAATCATCAAACAGCTTATACAAATTCAAATCAGGGTCTCCGTACCTGGAAAGGAAATGCGCAACAACGAAAGGAATGATTATTCCTTACTAAAACATCAAATTATTGATAAACATCATGATAAAAATATATTTCAGTAAATAAATAAACAAAAACCAAAGTGGGCTATACAGACAATGCTCCAACACCTAAAGACACTGTCGACTGACCCTAAGACACTGTCATTGGCCCAAAGACATTGCCCTTGACTCTTGACACCAAAAGACACTGTCCTTGACCCTTGACTAAAGAACACTAGCCTTGACCCATAGACTGCCATTAACCTTTCGCTCTAAGACATTGTCCTTGACCCAAGACACTGTCCTTGACCCAGAGATACTGTCTTTGACCATGAAGACACTGTCTTCTACCCAAAGACATAGCACTTGATCTAAACACACTGTCCCTGACCCTTGAACCAAAGTCCTTAACCCCCCCCCCCACCCCCCCCCTGCAACCCCCCACCCTGACCTTTGATCCAGACATAGCTGGCAGCGACGATGGCGAAGACAAGGAGGAACATGATGAAGAAGAAGGTCTCCAGGTTGTTGGCCGTGACGCGCTTCACGCCAAACAGGATGGTGCGCAGCAGTTTGCCCTGCGATGTGTTGAAGCTGTGACGCAGAACGTACGCGATGCAGCCGTTGTCGCCAGCTGGGAAGGGGAGACAATCAGAGAAACAGGGTGTGAGAGATTTGATAACATTGATATAATATGGCTGTTTTCACTGCTGCAAAACACAGAAGATATAAGCTTTCAGAATAATAATAACTGATAGCAATAAATCTTATCTGATGGCAAAAATGATAATGAACTCAAGACTAAAAAAAAAGAAAAAAGAAGCAATGTTTTCAGTTCAAATACAAGATTATGATCAGAAGGATAATGGAACATAAGAATGAAAGTTTTTTCTGATAAAATTGTGTAACTTCAATCCTTAACTCAAAAGCGAGGCATAGGGGGTGTTAGGGCTATGAAGGATGTTTTCACTCAGTCATAAACTTTGTTTGTGTGCCAGAACTGAGCTAGATCTAGATTTGTTTATCCTCACAGACAATGTTAGACATTTGCTAGATCCAGATGTATTGTTAAAACTGGAAATTCTTTCAGATCTGGAGGATGCATTTTATAATCCAAAGCGCCTTGTAGTCAGTAAAACAGGGTGAGTATACCTTTGAGTCCCGGGGCAGTCTTGCTGGGGGGCGTGTGCTGTACCACCTTGGTCCCTCCAAACAGAACGTGCAGCTTGCCGTCCATCTCCATCTCTATTACGTGATCCCCTTCCAGCTGCTCCACTGGCTCCTGAACGACATATGATACTGGTATAGTTATATATCATGTTGTGGAGTAATTTGTCGTAACAGACAGTAATGGATCACATTGCGGGGTCCCACAATATGGGTATAGTAATACATCACACTGAATAATAATATATCACATCATGGAGTACTACATCACATTGAATAATAATATATCACATCATGGAGTAATATATCACACGGAATCATAACATGTCACACTATGGAGTAATATATCACACTGAATAATATATCACATCATGGAGTGATATATCACACTGAATAATACTATGTCACACTATGGAGTAATATATCACACTGAATAAAAAAAAAAATATCACATCATGGAGTAATATATCACACTGAATAGTACTATGTCACACTATGGAGTAATATATCACAATATGGAGTAATGTATCATACTGAATCGTAACATAACACACCGTGAAATAATATATTACACAGAATAGTGTATATACCACATTTCAGTTCAGTTTAGTTGAGTTACTCAAGGAGGCGTCACTACAACTGGACAATCCATACATGCTACACCACATCCATTAAGCAGATGCCTTACCAGCAGCGCAATATATCACATCATGAGGTAATTCATCACACTATAAATATTATACCACATCAGAGAGAAACATTTCACACTAAACAGCAATATATCCTGTTGTGCAGTCATTACATGGTTCATCAATGAAGAGTACGACAGTCCACTGATTAGAGCATTGGACTTTCAATGTGAGGGTTCTGCGTTCAATCCCAGTATCTCTGCCTTTTGGGTTAAAGGAGATGTTCTTTCCCCCATCTCCCGCATCAATATGGTGTGCCAACCTGCCAGTACCTTTATCCCGCTGTGCTTACACACACACAGAGGATCACTCACTGTTTATCCATTTTACACCACAAATAATCATCTCTTCCTCAAGACAAAGTATTCTGTGTGCTAGTTCAGTTCAGTTCAGTTTCTCAAGGAGGCGTCTCACACACACACACGCATGCACACACACACGCATGCACACACACACACACACACACACACACACACCTTGTGCCCCAAGCCTCACCTTCATCACAGGCACAGACTCTCCAGTCAGCATGGACTCATCCACGATACAGGGTCCTCTGAGCAGCAACATGTCGCACGGCAATGTCTTGTCTTCCTGAGATCGGGCTGCAGCCAGAACAGGCACCATGGAACCATGAAAGATTCGGACAACAAGAGTCATTAGTGATGTGATCAATCTGTGTGACAGCTGTTCCAAGTATGTGTGTGCACGGATGCGTGGCACATGCATAGACGCCAAATTAATAAATGGGTTTACAAACAGATAGTACTATGCATATGCACAGTTTACAATACACAAACACACAATGTGTATACACATGCACAATTTATAACACACAAACACAGTGGTTATACTTTTTACACAATTCATAACACACAAACACAGTGTTTATACTATATACACAATTTATAACACACAGTGTGTATGCACCTACACAATTTATTACATTACACACAAACACACAGTGTGTGTACACATACACAGTTTGTAACACACAAACACATAGTGTGTATACACATACACAATTTACAACATACAAACACACAGTGTGTGTATACACATACATGTTTTATTAGACACAAACACAGTAAGTATACATATACACAACTGTTAACACACATACACACTATGTAGACATTCACAATTCATTACACACAAACACACAGTGTCTACACACATACCACAATCGATTACAAACACACACACACACTCTCTCAGCAATTTACAGACACATAAACACATATACATGACAACAGACATAAACACATCTACACACACAGAGAAAAACTGATCGATCTCTCTCTCTCTCTCTCTCTCACACACACACACAGTATGCATACTTACTGATGGACACAATGTCTCCAGGAATCAAGGTATCGGACATCACCTTGATCCACCTTCTGTTGCGATACACCTGTCCCAAATCATCCAATGTGAAATTTGAATACATATATAAATACACATTTACATGTATGAATAAAGACATGTGTGACTGGCAAGCATTTCACACACACACACACAAATGAAAACAAACACACAGAATACAATGAATTTAATTGAAATTTAATTGGAAAAAAAAAAGAACCAAAACCATATCAAAACTAAAAAAATACACAAACACATTCACACACTTGTAAATGAACACATGCACAATCACAAGCACACACACACAAACACACGTACATGCAAAGCACATGAACCCTGTTCTACAAAGAAATAAACAAACATGAAAACAGAAGAGAAAAGATTTTCCAAGATTCAAATATCTTACAGTTCTTGTTGAAAAAAGACTCAATACCTAGGTAAGGTAAGGGACAGAGACGTAACCCAAATCCCACTCCTGGATAAGGCGTGGTTACAAAGACAACCCAAATCCCATACCTGTATGTGGTATAGTTTCAGAGTCTTAACCCAAATCACATACCTGGACAAGATAAGTTCACAGATACATAACCGAAACCCCATACCTGGATAGCGTATCGTTACACATGTTAACCAAATCCACACCTAGATAAGGTATTGTTACAGAGAAATAACCCTAATCCCATGCCTGGATAATGTAAGGTTAGACAGAGACATAACCTGAATCGCATACCTGGATAAGGTATGATTACAGGGACATAACCCAAAATCCGGTTCCTTGATAAGGCATGGTTACACACCTTACCTATAGGTATGGTTACAGAGACATAACTCAAATCCTTTACCTTCTTCATAAGGCATGGTTACAAACCTTACCTGTAGGTATGATTATAGAGACAAATCCCATACCTGGATAAGGTATGGTTACAGAGACACAAACAATACAAATGTGAAATTAAAATTTCGTTTCATTTTGTATCTTTTCTTTTCCTACCTGGATAAGGTAGGGCTTGTTGCCCATTTTGCGGATCTCAGCCATGTTTCGCAGCTGCTGCTGCACAAGCGTGGCCTCGAAGGCGATGAGCATGAAGAGGGTGAAGACGCTGTAGTACCAGTACTCATCCAGACACCACAGCCCCACACAGAACACCTGCACACCAACAACAAAGTGATGACACTGTTGTACTGCTTTGCGTTACTTTTTTTTTAATCTTCCTTTCTTTCTTTCCTTCCTCCCTCCCTTCTTTCATCCTTCCTTCTGCATTCGTGAGCTGTAATTCCCTTGTTCCCTAGTGGCTAGTCAGGGACTACGATCGTGCATGTGTGTGCGTACGTGTGAATTGTTTTCAATTCAAAGTGCATTTGTTTGTTGTTTTTGATTCAAAATGTGCTAAATTTAATCAAAATGACTCAGAACTGCCTCTCAACTGGATCTAAGTAATGCATGTTTTGCACAAGAATTTGTTCTATTAACAGAGAACAGATTAAAAACATGCCTTTCAGAACTGAGATGGATGAAAAGAGTGTGGCAGTTATTTTTCTTTGATTTTGCCATCAAATACGTCGGCAGAAGCATCGCAAAATTCCTTGTCGGCGACATCATACCTCAATTTCACCCAATTTCCCCTCTTTTCTCTCTGGGTTTCCACAGATCTCAGAAATGGCTTCTTGGGCTTTTCTGCGGCGTTCATGCCCACATGACTGACAAATGTTGTTTTTTTAAAAAAACAATGAAATGGAAAAGCGCATTTATGCATTTCCGAGCAGATCTCACATTCCTGGACATGGACTGTAGGATCTTTGATATACTTATTTGATCTTCTGCAATGTACACAAAGGAGAAACAGGCACTGGCAGGTCTGCACACATGCTGACATGGTGCAGTGGAAAAAATCCCCACCATACCAATGAATGAGTGAGTTGCAGTCCACAAACACAGAAACTAAGAACCATTGCTAACAATAATGTTAAATGTGATTAATACCATTCTGGTTGTGGTCGCTGATTGTCATTATCTGGTCCACATGCAGGACATCTTACCTGAAAAACGAAGAAAGGTGCTGTGGCCCTCTCACTGAACAACTCGGCAAACCGGGGAATGTCCATGACCATGCTGAAATGTATGACAGTAGATACATTCAATGTATACTGCTATGAATTCATTAATTCACACCAAGTATGACAATGGATACATATAAATAATGTATACTGCTATGAATCTATTAATTCACACCAAGTATGACAATGGATACATATAATGTATACTGCTATGAATTTATCAATTCACACAAAACAGAAGGGAACTAGATACAAAGACAGACAGCGGGGACTGTGTAAAAGAGAGGGTGGTAATTATAATCTATACAGTGAACATGTGTGTGTGTGTGTGTGTGTGTGTGTGTGTGTGTGTGTGTGTGTGTGTGTGTGAATATATTATAAATTGTAATGCGGTATTGTATTGTCTTGAATTGTGCTGTGCTTCATTGTATTGTATTACTTTATTGAAACTTTACATCATAACAGATTTCTATGTGCAAAATTCAGGATGCTCTCCCTGGAGAGAAGAAAGTGATGCCATGGTGCAATGTCACCCTTTCTTTTTTCTGCGCACACATGTGTAAGTGTGTGTGTGTGTGTGTGCGTGTGCATGTGTGTGTGTGTGTGTGCATGTGTGTGTGTATGTGTGTGTGTGGATGCATGCCTGTGTGTGTGTGTGTGTGTGTGTGTGTGTGTGTGTGTGTCTGTGTGTGTGTGTGTGTCTGTGTATGTGTCTGTGTCTGTGTCTGTGTGTGTGTCTGCATGCATGTTTGCATTCCTGCGTTCATGCATGTATGCATACACATGTTTGAGAGCCAATATACATGCATTATACATGCATGTGATTAAGCATAAGCACATATGATGAGTATGTGCATTAAAAATCATCTCTGTGTGTGAGTGCCTGCATGTGAGTATGTGTGTGTACATCCATGTATGTGCTTACATGCATATATATATATAGACCTGTGTATAATAGTTACTTTTTATTGGAAGCACTTAAATAAAAACAACATACCTATTGGTGCCAAATTTCTTTTCGGCAGCAGCAACATCACTGTCGTCCTGGTAACCCTTCCAGTCCATGTAGTACTGTACAGAGTGGTTGATGGGAAATGTCAAGGGAGTGAACTGCTTCTTCTCCTCCCTGTCGTACAAGTACTTTGTCTTCTGGAAGAGGAACCAAAGGTCCTCCCCTTCCTCTCGCTGAAAAAAACCCCCAAAAAACACACAGATTATATACGGACATACACACACATGTGAGTATTCTCACACACACATACACACTCTCACATACACAAACACATCCTCAAATACACAAACTCACACACACACACAAGCATGCATGAACACTTGCACATGCAGTGATGCAGACAAAAACACATACAGGAGAACAACTGAAAGATTATATATATATATATATATATATATATATATATATATAAAGACAACTAAGTGAATAGCTTTAACATTGTCAATAAGACTGAGAGAGTATAGAACAAGCCAAAAGATTAAACAGTTTTCATAATAAATAATTGTAACTAACAATGTGTAACACACACACATGCACGCAAACACAAACAAAAATTTCAACATACACACAAACACAAATGCACACTCACATGCACAGAACACACACACATAAAATGCGTGCCCACACACACACAGTGACCCCCCACACACACACACACACACACACACACCACAGGCATCATGACCTACATTTCCATGATGAAGGCGGAGAAGTTCAGTGGACCCGTTGTTTGGAGTGGGCACCACTTTGACCCACATGGCCTTATCTGGGTCATCCACCTGCCAATCAGATTGTGTCTTACAATAACCTGCCAATCAATAACAAGGATTTCAATGAGAATGTCTTACAATAAGGATCTCCAACTGCTAACCAGATTGTGTCTTACTTCTTCTTCTTCTTCTTCGTTCGTGGGCTGCAACCCCCACTTTCACTTGTATGTACACGAGTGGGCTTTTACGTGTATGACCGTTTTTACCCCGCCATGTAGGCAGCCATACTCCGCTTTCGGGGGTGTGCATGCTGGGTATGTTCTTGTTTCCATAACCCACCGAACGCTGACATGGATTACAGGATCTTTAACGTGCGTATTTGATCTTCTGCTTGCATATACACACGAAGGGAGTTCAGGCACTAGCAGGTCTGCACATGTGTTGACCTGGAAGATCGTAAAAATCTCCACCCTTTACCCACCAGGCGCCGTCGCCGTGATTCGAAACCGGGACCCTGAGATTGACAGTCCAACGCTTTAACCACTCGGCTATTGAGCCCATCGTGTCTTACAATAACAAGGATCTCAATCACACTGTCTTTCAATGACCAGGATCTCAATCATATTGTGTTTTACAATGACGAGGATCTCTGCCTGCCAAGCAGACCGTGTCTTAAAATAACAAGAATGTCAATCAGATTGTCTTACAATAACACAGATCTCAAACTGGTTGTGTCTTACATTGTGTTACAATAACAAGGATCTCAATCAGATAGTGTATTATTTTAATTAATATTGATCTCAATCAAATTATGTCTAACAATAATAAGGATCTCAGTCAGACTGTGTTCTACAGTGACAAGGATCTCCACCTGCCATTTAGATTGTGTCTAACAATGACAAGGATCTCCATATGATTGAGTCTAAATTTATGATAACAAGGATCTCAATCAGATTGTGTGTCTTACAATAACATAGATCACAATCTGATTGTGTCTTACAAGGATCCCCAACTGCCAATCAGATTAAGTCTTACAATAACAAGGATACCCAGCTGCCAATCAGATTGAGTCTTACAAAAACAAAAATTCCCACCTGCCAATCAGATGAGTCTTAGTCTTACAATAACAAGGATCCCCACCTGCCAATCGGATCATGTCTTACAAGTTACAATGACAAGGATCTTCACCTGCCAATCAGACTTAGTCATCCTTTAACCTTCTCTCTTCTTCGCTTTATCTACCCACTTATTACAACATTGTGGGACTGTCAGATCCATACTGATACAGAAGAAGCAATTCTTACCCTATGTGTTGTCATGCATGTGTCAGACCAATGGTTGCTATTTAGTTAGTTTAGCAGTACTCTCCTATCATGGGTCTTTTTGAAAGACAAACTCTAACTGGTATCCAGGAATGCTAGTTTTTTTCCTTGGAATAGCTGAAATGTTGTGGCAAGAAACGCTCACTGTTCCACTTAGTGGTAACAAGACAACCCACTGTGGACAAGTGACTCATATTTTTATAACTCTTTGTCAGTGAAGAAGTTGTCGCCTGTGACATTTCTCCATGATCCAAGAGAGGAGTCACGAGGTCAATGACAGCATTCCTTGCCAGTAAAACCTGACTGGGCCTCCCCTCTTTATCAAGGCATGGAACAGATTCAGCAATCCAAAACAGAAATAATATCATGCCATACTTGTCAGGTTTGTTGACCTATACTGCTACAGCAAAACAAACCATCAATATTGGTTCCATCACAGTTTGTCATGGTATTTATTCCTTGTGGCATTTTCTTTCATTTTACAATGTCCGTTGCACACCATATGTGGTATTATAAAGAATCTGAACAATGAGACAAGATCACATACAGTCTGCCATCCTTAAAGCCAAGGTGGAGGTGGGTTTTTTTTTTTATATTGCTGGTGAAGGCAGACGGCTTCACTGGGATCCATCTTTGGCACATAAGATTTTTTATATTGCTGGTGAAGGCAGACGGCTTCACTGGGATCCATCTTTGGCACATAAGATTACGCTCAAAAGTGCTTTTTTTTCTTTTCTTAGTATGTGTGTGTGTGTGTGTGTGTGTGTGTGTGTGTGTGTGTGTGTGGTGGTTGTTGTTGCTTTTTTTTTCTTTAAAAAAAAAAAAACTTTCTTTTTTGCCATGGACAAAACGGTCATGCACATAAAACGTCTGAGCATGTATGTGTGCGTGCCTGAAATCTGACTGAATGACACAGAAAATGAATGATGAGCACCCAGTGAAATGAATGATGAGTGCCCAGTGGCAGCTGTCAGTCGGCTCTACCGAGGTAGGCAGCCTGTTGTGCAAATGACCCTGTGTTTGTAAAGCGCTTAGAGCTTGGTCACTGACTGAGGATAGGTGCTATATAAGTATCCATATCAATCAATCAATAAATGGACAGCTCCTGACTCCTGTCCAGATAAAATGTGCCATTAGCTCTAATGGGACCATTCAAGTCACCGTTTGATGTCAGAAACTGGCATTTGATGGAGCTGTTCCAAGTCAAATTTCCTGTCAACACATCTTATTAACTGATGAGTTGTAACCCTCAATAGATCAAAAGCCAGAGATTATTGCAAAACACCAGACAGAAAGATGTACATATCATGACCCTGGCATAATCAATGGCCTCCACTGGGAAGAGCATGCTTTGACTGGCACAGACAAAGAGCGAGAGAAAGGGAACGAGAAAGAAGAGGGGGGAGGAGAGAGAGAGAGAGAATCACTGAAGCAAAAATAGTTCAGTTCTCAACACATTCTCTTCATAATTTCCAGGCTATTTAGATAAGACTATGTCAGTTGTGCAGCATGTCATTTATTCTGGTCAATAAGTTTTTCAATCTTTTTAAGGACTGCAACTAGTGCAAAGACCACGTGGAATGACAACATTTAAGTTTTGAACTCAATTCAAGATCATTCTTGGTCATTTCAACATTCCTGTATGCCTT